>NC_037689.1:118190461-118372273 GCF_003255815.1 Theropithecus gelada | reverse complement strand
CGGCCTCAGCCTCCCGAGTAGCTGGGACTACAGACGCCCGCCACCTCGCCCGGCTAGTTTTTTGTATTTCTTAATAGAGACGGGGTTTCACCATGTTAGCCAGGATGGTCTCGATCTCCTGACCTCGTGATCCGCCCGTCTCGGCCTCCCAAAGTGCTGGGATTACAGGCTTGAGCCACCGCGCCCGGCCCAAACCAGCAAGTTTTTATTAGCGATTTTCAAAAGGGGAGGGAGTGTATGAATAGGGTGTGGGTCACAGAAATCACATGCTTCACAAGGTAATAAAATATCACAAAGCAAATGGAGGCAGGGTGAGATCACAGGACCACAGGACAGGGCGAGATTAAAATTGCTAATGAAGTTTCGGGCACACATTGTAATTGATAGCATCTTATCAGGAGACAGGGTTTGAGAGCAGACAACCAGTCTGACCAAAATTTATTGGGCAGGAATTTCCTCACCCTAACAAGCCTGGGAGTGCTACAGGAGACTGGAGCTTATTTCATCCCTTCGTCTTCGACCATAAAAGACAGCAGCCCCCAAAGCAGCCATTTCAGAGGCCTACCCTCAGGGGCACATTCTCTTTCTCAGGGATGTTCCTTGCTGAGAAAAAGAATTCAGCAATATTTCTCCTATTTGCTTTTGAAAGAAGAGAAATACGACTCTGTTCCACTTGGCTCACCAGCAGTCAGAGTTTAAGGTTATCTCCCTTGTTCCCTGAACATTGCTGTTATCCTGTTCTTTTTTCAAGGTGCCCAAATTTCATATCATTCAAACACACATGCTCTACAAACAATTTGTGCAGTTAACGCAATCATCACAGGGTCCTGAGGCCACATACATCCTCCTCAGCTTACGAAGATGATGGGATTAAGAGATTAAAGTAAAGACAGGCATAGGAAATCACAAGGGTATTGACTGGGGAAGTGATAAGTGTCCATGAAATCTTCATAATTTATGTTCAGCAATTGCAGTAAAGACAGACATAAGAAATTATAAAAGTATTAATTTGGGGAACTAATAAATGTCCATGAAATCTTCACAATTTATGTTCTTCTGCCATGGCTTCAGCTGGTCCCTCCGTTCAGGGTCCCTGACTTCCCACAACATCCAAAATGCCATGTATATGTGTGTATATATGTATATACATTACAATACATTGTGTATATATATACATCCCACATATATACATACAATGAAATATTATTCAGCTTTAAAAAGGAAGAAAATTCTGACACAGGCTACAACATGGATTAATCTTGAGATCATTATGCTAAGTAAAATAGCCAGTCACAAAAAGACAAATACTGTAAGATTTCACTTATATGAGGTACTCAGAGTAGTCAGATTCATAGAGACAGAAAGTAGAAAAGTTTTCAGAGTTTCAGTAGCTGTTCATTTTTAAATAACTTAAAGAGTGTAATTGGATTATTTGTAACTCAATGGATAAATGCTTGAGGGGATGGATAGCCCATTTTTCGTGATGTGCTTATTTCACATTACCTCAAAACATCTCATGTATCCCAAAAATATATACACCTACTATGTACCATCAAAAATTAAAAATAAAAAAAATGGCAATACTACCCAAATCAATCCGCAGATTCGATGCAATTCCCATGAAAATTTTGATGATTTTTTTTACAGAAATGGAAAGACCTACCCTAAAATTTATATGAAATTTCAAGAGACCCAGAGTAGCCAAAACAATATTGGAAAAGAACATTAGAAAACTCATACTTTCTGATTTTGAAACTTACTACAAAGCTACAGTAATCAAAATAGCGCTGTCATATGTACAGACATATAAACCAGTGGAAGTGATTAAAAACTTTTCAACTGGAGTTCTGAGATAATTTAGTGGGGAAAGAATAATCTCTTCAATAAATGATGCTGGGAAAACTGGATAACCACATGCAAAAGAATGAAGTTTAACCTTTACATTATATCATATACTAAAATTAATACACATGAATCAAAGGCCTAAATCTAAGAGCTAAAATTAAAAAACCCTTTGGAGGAAATATATGGGCAAGCTTTTATTACCTTGGGTTTTGCAATGGTTTTATAAATATGACACCAAAAGCACAGACAAAAAATTTTAAAAATACTTCATTAATATGAAGAACTCTTGTGCATCAAAGAATCAAAAGAGTGAAAAGACAATCCACAGGATGAGAAAAGATATTTGCATATCATAATCTTATAGGACTTAACATCTAAACCATATAAACGTCTTCTATAACTCAGCAACCATTTAAAACCCCATTTTAAAAAAAGGCAAATTACAAGAGTATAGTTTTTAGGTAAGAAGATAAACACAGCATCATCATTAGTCATTAGGAAAATTCAAATCAAAGACAACTCATTGGAGACACAACTTCATGTTTCCTAGAATAGCTATAATAAAAAACGTAAAGGAAAACAGCAAGTTTTGTTGAGGTGAGGACGTGGAGAAATTAGAATCCTTGTACATTGCTGGTGGGAATGCAAAATGGTACAGCCACTATGGAAAACAGTTTGGATGTTTCTTAAAAGGTTAAACATAGGATTATTGTATGACCCAACAATTTTACTCCTAGGTATATACCTAGAAGAATTGAAAACAGGGATTCAAACAGATACTTGTATACCAAAGTTTATAGCAGCATCATTCACATTACCCAAAAGGTAGAAACAATCCATGTGTCCAGCAACAGCAGAATGAGTAAGCAGAATGCAGTACAGTCTATGCTCATTATTCATGGCATTTATGTTCTTTTTTTTTTTTTTTTTTTTTTTTTTTTTTTTTTTGAGACGGAGTCTCACTCTGTTGCCCAGGCTGGAGTGCAGTGGCGTGATCTCGGCTTACTGCAAGCTCCGCCACCCGGGTTCACGCCATTCTCTTGCCTCAGCCTCCCGAGTAGCTGGCCACCACCACGCCTGGCTGATTTTTTTGTATTTTTAGTAGAGATGGGGTTTCACCATGTTAGCCAGGATGGTCTCGATCTCCTGACCTTGTGATCCACCCACCTCGGCCTCCCAAAGTGCTAGGATTACAGGCATGAGCCACCGCGCCTGGCCTATTCATGGTATTTATGTTCTATAGCATTGTCATTAGCACCAAATTAGTAAATACTGAACTACTGTTCCTAGGGAAAATTCAGGTTAGGTGTGTGTGAGCCTCTCAGGTCATATTTCTATCATCTCATCAATACATAACCTTGTTTTATGTGTGTCTCCTATTTAATATATAGTTGATTTATTTCTACTAAACTCACAGCCAACAGCACTATAACTCATACCTGAACAAAGCTTATATTACACATTACTTTTTCTCTAAGACACATCACAGCCTTCTTGTGCTTAGAAACACCAGAAAGCACTTCGGCACTATGCTTGTGGGCCATTCTAAACAGCAAAATCACCCATAAAATAAAGCAGAAAAATACAAAAACCATGGCACTAAATAGATAGCAAAGAGGACACTTGTTTAAAATATGACAGCTGAAACAAAAAGGTAGACTATCACTTTGTTCAACCTCAACTAGGAATATGTGCATAAAGAGACTCAAATTCTTTTCTGCTCTGAAAAAAATAAAATTGCTGTGTGAATGACTGCATAAGTGTTGATTCTGATTTTAGGGTTATAAATCTAGAGGTGATTTAAAGTGCATGGGAGAATGTACCTAGATTATATGCAAATACTATGCCATTTTATATAAGGGACTTGGGCATCTGTGGATTTTGATATCCTCAGGTGTCCTGAAATCCCCTGTAGATACCAAGGGAAAAATGTATTCAGGTGGTGGCTTGGCTGGTGTGCAGGATCCAAGATGCATCACTCATATTCCTGGTTCCTTGACAAGAGCAGCTCAATGGTACTCCTCCTCCTCCTCCCTCTGGAGTCTCAGAGCTTCTCCACATGGTCCTTTCAGCAGGGTTTTGAGACATGGTGGCTCAGGGCTCCATGAAACCAAGGAAGAAGCTTCTAGTACTTTTACCAGCTAGGCCCAGTAATGGCACAGCATCAATTCCACCATACTCCATTAGCCAGAGCAGGGACTAGCCAGCCCAAATTCAAATGTAGGGGAAATAAACACCAACACTTGATGGAATAAATGTCACAGAATTTGAAGCCATCCTTAATCTACCACAAATACTTAACCAAAATGGCTAAGAAGTTATCTATTCCAGTTCTGAACATCTCCTGCCCCACACCATTTATTCCCACACAATTTTGTCCCTGCAACAGTGGCTTTATACTCTAAGATATTTTGACTAATATAAATGAAGTATATGACATGAAACTCAGGCCTTAAGATCTTTTTTGAAATATCTGATGAATAGGTGGGATGGACAGAAGTTTGTCACTTCAAGGTCTGCAAGAAGTTCTGTCTCTTTAGAGATGAAGATTTCAGTCAGCTTTGGGGTACAGTATTCCTTCATCTTATTTTGGGCAAAATTGTTAAGCTATATGCAAAGACTATAGACTTAAGTTTCAACTGTACTGTTTAATAAATTAGGTATATCTTTAGCTGAACTATGAGGAGTTAGGAATATTTTAATATGGATTTTTATTTGATTGTCTCAGAAAATTATCTTTAAAAATTCTAAGTAGATCTTTTTGTCCAAATATTTGCTCCCAAGAAATTGGAAGAACAAAATCATGCTATGGAGAATATATAGATTTCATAATTTCTTCCCTTCATACTACAGTAAAGACTGTAACAATCAAATGAATGTGTAGGTTAAGTGTTCTGGTTTTTAAGTACAAATGATGTTTACGGTTGAGCAAGGACTCTATTTCTGAAGCTTTGTGTAACATAAGGGTGATTTTAAAATTTTGCTATACTGTGTATGAACTGAGATAATATTATGACTGAAACATTACTTGTGATTGTAGAAATGAGCATGGACCTTTTTGTTTAGTTTTAGTTTGTTTTTGTTTTGTTAAGAGATATTAAGATATATTACATTCAGGCAATATAGCCTTGGTGCCTAGGGGACAGACATTCTCCCTATCTCCACAAAGAGCCCAGCACCCTCTAATGCCCCAAAGACGTGTAACTTAGAAAAATAACACCCTAAGCATAGATACTGACAATTTTCTGAAGGATAACCCCAATGCAAGCTACAGTGAGGCTCCACTAAACTGCTTCAAGAGCAGTGGATATTGGCTGAAGGAATAGGAGAAAAATATCATGGCAGTTGTAATGTGGTAATTATAGTGGGCAACAGGTTTGTGAACACATTTACTGTACACTGTTGAAAAATTCCAGATATATATGTATATATTCCAGAAGGGAAGGGTTGCTAAGTTCAAGATATCAGGCCAATGAAAGTTCAAGCTATGGTAATTTGAACATCAAATGTTAGGGTATCTGGGAAGTAGTTCTTAAACAAGACTCAAAAAGTACAAACCATAAAAGATTAATAAATATGAACACATTTAAAAGAATTCTGATGATCAAAAGTCACCATAGAAAAGTGAAAAGATAAGCCACAAATTAAAGAAAGGTATCCTTAACACATATAACACATGTATTAGTACCAAGATGACATTAGCAATTAATAAAAATAAATTTAAAACACTGTCCAATAGAAAAATGGACAAAAGATACAAAACTACATTTCACAAGTAAGAAAATAAGAACAGCCAATAAAGATAATTTAAAATGTTCAAACTCATTAGTAACCAAAGAGATTAAAAATAATACCACAATAAGCTCTCACAATAAACTCACCAAGGTAAAATTGAAGATATGTATACTCTATTATACAGCAATTCTACTCATAAGTATTTGCCCCAGAGAACTTCTCACACTTCTAACAACATATGCAGTGTATTAGTCAGTTTTCACGCTGCTGATAAAGACATACCCCAGATGGGACAATTTACAAAAGAAAGAGGTTTAATGAACTCACAGTTCCACGTGGCTGGGGAGGCCTCACAATCATGGCAGAAGGTAAAAGGCAAATGTCACATGACGGCAGACAAAAGAAGAGAATGAGTGCCAAGCGAAAGGGGTTTCCCCTTATAAACCATCAGATCTAATGAGACTTACTCACCACCACGAGAACAGTACGGGGGAAACTGCCCCACGATTCAGTTAGCTACAACTGGGTCCCTCCCACAATACAAGGAAATTATGGGAGCTATAATTCAAGATGAGATTTGGGTGGGAACACAACTAAACCATATCACAGAGCAACATTTTAAATATTCATCAACAGAAAAATGAACAAATTATGACACAATCATATAAAAAATTATTATAGAACAATAAAAATGAATGAAAAGGAAGACAAATTTTGAAAGGTTAGCAAAATGGCAGATAGGAGGCAGGACTAAATTATAGCTCCCACTCAGACAGAGCAGCATGTGGAGACTCACATTGTAAACTTTTGCTCCAAGAACTACCACAGGAACATATCAGGAAAGCTGAGAGAATCCATAGACCCTTTGAAAGAAGTCAATTGCTCCTGCAGGCCCTGGGAGACAGTCCAAACATTGTGAGTGCCCAAAGTGTGAAAGAGGGATCATCTGTCCCCAAACACACATCCTCACTGGGGAACCTGAAGTTCCAGATCATGGGAGAAGGATTTGACTTTACCTGGAACGGAAACAATTTTAGAGAGCTGAGCCAAACACAGAGGTAGATGGAGCATGGGGAAGAGCCCTGTGGGTATCTTGATCACCAGGAAAGCCATTTCTGACTTTGTCTCAGAGAGGTCCTTGGGGAGGGCTGCCAGAGGAACTGGCATTTTTTCACAGGGAGAAGGAAACTTCCAGTTGAACAGAATTTGAGGGAGGGGGTGAATGCAGTGTGCAGACACAGCACAGAAGCTGCGGCAGGTTGGGGGTATGAAACCTGAAAGCCTTGCTTACTTTCACATCAGGGAGGCTGGCAGAGTGGGGCAAATTCTCAGCCCTGCTCACCCACTGCCTGGAAACAAACTTGGTGCTGTTGCAGGGAACATGGTGGGAGTGAGACTGGCCTTTTGGGCTGTGTGGAAGCTGAGCAAGGCCTGTAACTGCGAGATTATTTTAGTTTAATTAAGTCTCATCTATTTATCTTTGTTTTTGTTGCATTTGCTTTTGGGTTCTTGGTCATGAAGTCTTCACCTAAGCCAATGTCTAGAAGGGTTTTTTTTTAAATATATTATCTTTGCTTTGTTGAAGATCAGGTGGCTGTAAGTATTTGGCTTTATTTCTGGGTTCTCTATTCCATTGGTCTATGAGTCTATTTTTTTTTTTTTTTTTTTGAGATGGAGTCTTGCTCTGTTGCCAGGCTGGAGTGCAGTGGCACAATCTCCGCTCACTGCAAGCTTGGCCCCCGGGTTCATGCCATTCTCCTGCCTCAGCCTCGCGTGTAGCTGGGTCTACAGGCACCCGCCACCATGCCTGGCTAATTTTTTGAATTTTCAGTAGAAACGGGGTTTCACCATGTTAGCCAGTATGGTCTCGATCTCCTGACCTTCTGATCCACCCACTTCAGCCTCCCAAAGTGCTGGGATTACAGGCGTGAGCCACTGCACCTGGTCTATTTTTTTGACTTATTAATAGTCATTCCCACTGTTGGGAGATGGTATTTCATTGTGGTTTTGATTTTTATTTCTCTAATAATTACTGATGTTGAGCATTTTTTCATATGCTTGCCAGCCACGTGTGTATCTTTTGAAATGTCTGTTCATATCCTTTGCCCACTTTTTAATGAGGTGGTTTGCTTTTTGCTTGTAGATTTGTTTATGTTTCATATAGATTTTGGATGTTAGACCTTTGTCAGATGCATAGCTCGCAAATAATTTCTCTGATTTTGTAGATTGTCTGTTTACTCTGTTGGTTGTTTCTTTTGCCGTGCAGAAGCTCTTTAGTTTAATTAGGTTCCATTTGTCAATTTTTTATTTTCTTGCGATTGCTTTGATGTCTTCCTCATGAAATATTTTTCAGTTCCTACATCCAGAATGGCATTGCGTAGGTTATCTTCCAGGGTTTTTATAGTTTGGGATTTTACATTTAAGTCTTTAATCCATCTTGAGTTTCCAAGGGGATTTTTGTATATTCCATAAGAAAGGGGCCCAGTTTCAGTCTTCTTCATATTGCAAGCCAGTTATCTCAATACAACTTATTGAATAGGGAGTCCTTTCCCCATCGCTTGTTTTTGTCAGCTTTGTCGAAGATCGGATGGTTGTAGGTGTGCAGCATTGTTTCTGGGTTTTCTATTCTGTTCCATTGGTCTGTGTGTCTATTTTTGTACCAGTACCATGCTGTTTTGGTTGCTTTAGCCTTGTAGTATAGTTTGAAGTCAGGTAATATGATGCTTCTAGCCTTGTTCTTTTTGCTTACAATTGCCCTTGCTATTTGGGCTCTTTTTTGGTTTCGTGTGAATTGTAAAATAGTTTTCTTCCAGGTCTATGAAGAAAGTAATTGGTAGTTTGACAGAAATAGCATTGAATTTATAGTTGACTTTGGGCAATGTGGCCATTTAAACAATATTGCTTCTTTCTATCCATAAGCATGGAATGTTTTCCCATTCATTTGCTTCATTTCTGTCTTTGAGCATTGTTTTGTAATTCTCATTGTAGAGATGTTTCATTTCTATTGTTAGCTGAATTCCTAGGTATTTTATTCTTTTTGTGGCTATCGTGAATGGGACTGCGTTTTTTATTTATCTCTCAGCTTGGACATTGTTGTTGTATAGGAATGCTACTGATTCTTGTACATCGATTTTTGTATCCTGCAACTATGATAAATTGGTTATCAGATCAAGGAGCTTTTGGACAGATACTATGGGATTTTCTAGGTATGGAATCATATCATCTGCAAACAGTGATAGTTTGACTTTCTCTCTTCAGATTTGGATGCCTTTTATTTCTTGCTCTTGCCTGATTGCTCTGGCCAGGAATTCCAGTATTATATTAAATAGGAGTGGTAAGAGTGAGCATCCTTGTTTAGTTCAGGTTTTCAAGGGGAATACTTCTAGCTTTTGTCCATTCAGTATAATGTTTGCTGTGGGTTTGTCATAGACAGCTCTTATTATTTTGAGGTATATTCCTACAATGCCTAGTTTTTTGAGGTTATTTCACATGAAGGGGTGTTGAATTTTACAAAAGCATTTTCTATGTCTGTTGAGATAATCATGAAGTTTTGGTTTTAGTTCTGTTTATGTGGTTAATCCTATTTATTGATTTGTTTATGTTGAATGAACCTTACATCCCAGTGATAAAGCCTAATTGATTGATTGTGCTGGATTAGCTTTTTGATGTGCTGCTAGATTTGGTTTGCTAGTATTTTATTGAGGATTTTTTGCATCAATGTTCATCAAGGATATTGGCCAGAAGTTTTTTTGTTGTTGTTGATTTGGTTTTTTGTTTGTTTGTTTTGTTTTTGTTTTTCTTGTTGTGTCTCTGCTAAGCTTTGGTGTCAGGATGATGCTGGCCTCATAGAATGAGTTAGGGAGAGCCTTCCTCAAGTTTTTTTGAATGGTTTCTGTTGAAATTGTATCAGTTCTTCTTTAAACATCTGGTAGAGGTTGGCTGTGAATCTATCCAGTTCTGGGCTTTTTCTGGTTGGTAGGCTCTTTATTACTGATTCAATGTCAGAACTCATTATTAGTTTCTTCAGGGATTCTATGTCTTCCTGGTTCAATCTCTGGACATTGTATGCGTCCAGAAATTTACCGATTTTTTTCTAGGTTTTCTAATTTATGTGCATAGAGCTGTTTGTAATAGTCTCGAAGGGTTTCTTTTATTTCTTTGGGGTTGGTGGTAATGTCCTCTTTCTCATATCTGAATATGTTTATTTCAATTTTTTCTCATTTTTCTTTATTATTCTAGTTAGCAGTCTACCAATCTTATCCTTTCAAATAAAAAACTCCTGGTTTCCTTTATCTCTTGAATTTTTTTTTAACATGTCAATTTCATTCAGTTCATCTCTGATTTTGGCTGTATCTTGTTACTGCTAGCTTTGGGGTTAGTTTGCTCTTGTTTCCCTAGGATTTCTTTTTTATTTCTTTTTTATTTCTTTCTTTGTTTCTTTTTTTTTTTTTTTTTTTTTTTTTGAGACGGAGTCTCACTCTGTCACACAGGCTGGAGTGCAAAAGCACAATCTCAGCTCACTGCAACCTCTGCCTCCCGGATTCAAGTGATTCTCCTGCCTCAGCCTCCCAAGTAGCTGGGACTACAGGTGCACGCCACCAGCCCAGCTAATTTTTTATTTCTAGTAGAGATGGGGTTTCACCATGTTGACCAGGCTGGTCTCTAACTCCTGACCTCAGGTGATCTGCCCGCCTCAGCCTCCCAAAGTGCTGGGATTACAGGAGTGAGCCACCACATCCAGCCTGTTTCTCTAGGTGTGTTTTGTTTTGTTTTGTTTTGTTTTGTTTGAGACGGAGTCTCACTCTGTCACCCAGGCTGGAGTGCAGTGGCGCAATCTCGGCTCACTGCAAGCTCCGCCTCCTGGGTTCACGTCATTCTCCTGCCTCAGCCTCCCGAGTAGCTGGGACTACAGGTGCCCACCACCACGCCTGGCTAATTTTTTGTATTTTTAGTAGAGATGGGGTTTCACTGTGTTAGCCAGGATGGTCTCGATCTCCTGACCTTGTGATCCGCCCACCTCAGCCTCCCAAAGTGCTAGGATTACAGGCATGAGCCACCGTGCCCGGCCTCTCTAGGTTTTTTAAGGTGCAATGTTAGATTATCAATTTGAGATCTTTCTTAATTTTTTTTTAAATTTCAATAGGTTTTTGGGGAATAGGTGTTTGGTTACATGAATAAGTTCTTTAGCAGTGATTTTGGATATATTGGTGCACCCATCACCCAAGCAGTGTACACTGTACCCAACACGTAGTCTTTTATCCCTCACCCTCCCGTCCTTTCCCCTGAGTCCCAAAAGTCTGTTTTATCATTTTTGTGCCTTTGCATCCTCATAACTTAGCTCCCAGTTATGAGTGAGAACATACAATGTATGGTTTTCCATTCCTGAGTTACTTCACTTAGAATAATAATCTCCAATTCCATCCAGGTTTCTGTGAAAGCCATTATTTTGTTCCTTTTAATGGCTGAGAAATATTCCATGGTGTATATACACACCACATTTTTTGTATCCACTAGTCGATTGATGGCCATTTGGACTGGTTCCATATTTTTGCAATTGTAAATTGTGCTGCTATAAACATGTGTGTGCAAGTATCTTTTTTGCATAATTATTTCTTTTCCTCTGGGTAGCTACCTAGTAGTGAGATTGTTGGATCAAATGGTAGATCTACTTTCAGTTCTTTAAGCAATCTCCACACCATTTTCCATAATGGTTGTGCTATGTCATTTTCACGATATTGATTCTACCCATCCATGAACATGGTATGTATTTTCTTTTGTTTGTGTCGTCTATGATTTTTTTCAAACTGTACTATAAGGCCATAGTCTCCAAAACAGCATGGTACAAGTATAAAAATAGGCACATAGGGTCAGACACAGTGGCTCACGCCTGTAATCCCAACACTTTGGGAGGCCGAGGTGGGCGGAGCACAAGGTCAGGAGATCAAAACCATCCTGGCTAACATGGTGAAACCCCATCTCTACTAAAACATACAAAAAATTAGCCAGGCATGGTGGTGGGTGCCCATAGTCCCAGCTCCTCGGGAGGCTGAGGCAGGAGAATGGCGTGAACCCAGGAGGTGGAGCTTGCAGTGAGCTGAGATCGCACCACTCCATTCCAGCCTGGGTGACAGAGCGAGACTCCATCTCAAAAAAAAAAAAGTCAAAAAATACAGCCTGGCCAACATGGCAAAACCCCGTCTCTACAAAAAATGCAAAAATTAACCAGGCATTGTGGTGGGTGTCTGTAATCCCAGCTACTTGTGGGGCTGAGGGAAGAGAATTGCTTGAACCTGGGAGGCAGAGGTTGCAGTGAGCTGAGATTGCACCACTGCATTACAGCCTGGGTGACAGAGTGAGAATTCATTAAAAAAAATAAAAGTCAAAAAACAAAAGATGCCAGCAAGATTGTGGAGAAAAAGGAATGCTTATACACTGCTGGTAGGAATGTAAATTGGTTCAGCCTTTGTGAAAAGCAGTGTGGTAATTCCTGAAAGAGCTTAAAATAGAATTACCATTTGACCCAGCAATTCCATTATTGGGTATCTACCCAAAGGAATATAAATCATTCTACCAAAAAGACACACATATATGTATGCTTATTGCAGCACTATTCACAATAGTAAAGATGTGAAATCAACATAAATGCCCATCAATGAAAGACTGGATAAAGAAAATGTGGCACAGGTCTTTGTGGGGTGTGAAACAAATAAACAAAAAAATGTGGTACAAATACACCATGGAATACTATACAACTGTAGGAGAAAATGAGATCATGTACTTTGCAGCAACATGGATGAAGCTGGAGGTGATTATCCTAAGCAAACTAATGCAGGAACAGAAAATCAAATACCGCATGTTCTCATTTGTAAGTGAGAGCTAAACAATGAGAATACATGGATGCAAAGAGAGGAACTACAGACAGCAGGGCCTAGTTGAGGATGGAACTACAGACATCAGGGCCTAGTTGAGGATGGAGGGTGGGAGGAGGGAGAGGATACAAAAACTACCTTTGCATATATACCTACTATGTACCCACAAAAATTTTTTTAAAATTTAGAAATGCTGTTCTTGAAACAAAAAAAACCCCACTACATATTGGATGGTATGCCTATTACCTAGGTGATGAAAAAAATCTGTAAACGGAATCCCTGTGACACTTATTTTATCTATATTACAAACCCATCCTTTCACCCATGAACCTAAAATACTGGTTAAAAAAAAGAAATCATCTGAAGGTAGAAAACTCACTGGTAACAGTAAGTACACAGACAAATATAAAATGCTCTAACACTGTAATTGTGGTGTGTAAACCACTCATATCCTGAGTGGGAAACTTGAAAAGTATATCAACACACAAAAATTAAACGATATGCTCCTGAATGACCAGTAAATCAATGAAGAAACTAAGAAGTAAATTTAAAAATTTATTGAAACTAATGAAAATGGAAATACAACCTACCAAATTCTATGGGATATAGCAAAAACAGTACTAAGGTGAAAGTTTATAGCAATGAGCACCCACATCAAAAAAGTAGAAATACTTCAAAAAACAACCTACTATTGCATCCTAAAAAACTAGAAAAGCAAGAGTAAACCAAACCCAAAATTTGTAGACTAAAAGAAATAATAAAGGTCAGAACAGAAATGCATAAAATTGAAACCAAAGAAACAATACTAAAAAACAAAATGAAAAGTATGTTTTGAAAAGATAAACAAAAGTGACAAATTGTTAACCACACTAATTTTTTTAAAAAAAGAGAGAGAGAGAGAAGACCCAAATAAATACAATCAGAAATGAAAAAGGAAACATTACAACTGATACCACAAAAAGTCAAAGGATCATTAGAGGCTACTGTGACCAACTATATGCCAATAAATTGGAAAACCTAGAAGAAATGGACAATTTCCTAGACACAAACAACCTACCAAGATTAAACCATGAATCCAAAACCTGAATAGACCAATAACCAGTAATTATATCAAAGCCATAATAGGTATCCCATTGGAGGTGGGGTGGAAAAGGTGGCTGAATAGAATGCTCTACTGATCATTCCCCCAACAGGAACACCAAATTTAACATCTACCCAAAAAAGCATTTTCATAAGAACCAAAAATGAGTTAACCACTCAGTACATGATTTTAACTTCATACTGGGGACAGAAACACCGAAAAGGTTAGGAAAGACGGTCTTGAATCACTGATGCCACTCTTCCTCTATCCCCCCAGCAGTGGCCACACGGCATGGAGACACAATCTGCACACTTGAGAAAGGAAAAGCACCGTGACTGTGAGACTTTGCAATAAACTCAGTGCTGCCCTGGCAGAGCGGAAGGCAAAATTGAGCTCAACTCAGCCAACATCCACCCATAGGGAAACCATTTAAATGAGTCCTAGCTTGAGAAGCATAGCTCATCCCAGCAGTTGGAACATTAGTTGTGGCAAGACTCAACACCACAGGCTACAGGGCTCTGGGGCTCTAAGTATACTTGAAGGGCAGTCTAGGCCACAAGTACTGCAACACCTAGCCAAGTCCTAGTGCTGGCCTGGTCTGAGAGCCAGTGGACTTGGCAGGCACGAGACCTGCTGAGACACTAGCAAGGGTGGCTAAAGGAGTGCCTGTGCCACCCCTTCTCCAACCCCAGGCTGCACAGCTCATGGCTCCAAAAGGGATCCCTTCCTTCAGCTTGAGGAGAGTAGAGGAAAGAGTAAAGAGGACATTGTCTTGCATCTGGAATACTAGCTCAGCCTGCCACAGTAGGATAGGACACCAGTCTGAGTCACAAGGCCCCCATTCCAGGATCTAGCTCCCACATAAC
The DNA here is from genome assembly GCF_003255815.1 of Theropithecus gelada. Lineage (NCBI taxonomy): Eukaryota > Metazoa > Chordata > Mammalia > Primates > Cercopithecidae > Theropithecus > Theropithecus gelada. The sequence continues at coordinate 118,357,877 of NC_037689.1, read as the reverse complement.
ATGTCTAGACACACCATGGGTCTGAAGGGTACCCTATGCCTTAAAGGGAAAGATGCAGTCCAGGCAGGACCCATCACCTTCTGGCTAAAGAGCACTTGGGCCCTGAATAAACAGCAATGACACCCAGGTAGTATGCCGTAGGCCTTGGGTGAGACTCTGAGACATGCTGACTTCAGGTGAGACCCAGCACATTCCCAACTGTGGTGGCTACCATGAGAATCCAAAAAGTAAGGAAGAGGGAAAAGTAAAGGGGACTTTGTCTTTCACCTTAGGTACCAGTTTGCCCACAGGGCAACATGAAAAACTCTCTTAGGGTCCCGAATTCTAGGACCTTGGCTCTTAAATGGCACTTCTGGACACTCCCTGGGCCAGAGAGGAGCCCACTGCCCTGAAGAGCGAGTCCCAGACATGACAGCATTCATGACAAGCTCATGAAAGAGTCCTTGGGCTTTAAGCAAATATCAGCATTAGCTTGGAAGTACTCCTTGTAGGCCTGTGGTGGTGGTGACCAAGGAGTGAGGTTCCTATGACTGTGGAAAGGGAAAAGAAAAGTGGGAAATATTGCATCTCAAGGTTTGAGTGCCAGCTCAGCTGCAGAACTTCAGAACAGCAGGTAGATTTCTAAGGACTTTTACTCCAACCTGACTCCCAGATGGCATCTATGACCCACCCCCCTACAAGGGCCTGAGGAAACATAAGCCTGGCTGGCTTTACCACATGCTGACTGTAGAGCCCTAGGGCATTGAGAGAACACAGGAGGTAGCCAGTTAGTGGTTACAGCAGGCCTCTGATAAAAATGAGAGCAAAAATAAATGACATTGAAATGAGAAAAACAATACAAAAAATCAACAAAATTAAATAGTTGGTCCTTTAAAAGATAAGTAAAATTGACACATCTTTGGCAAGACTAAGAAAAAAAGAAAAACCCTAACAAATAAAATCAGAGATGATAAAGGAGACATTACAACTAATACTTCAGAAATTCAAAGGATCATTACTGGCTACCATAAAAAACTATATGCCAATAAATTGGAAAATCTAGAAGAAATTGATAAATTCCTAGACACATACAACCTGCCAAGATTGAACCATAAAAAAGTCCAAACCCTGAACAGACCAATAATAAGTAACAATATCAAAGCCATAATAAAAAGTCTCCAGGTAAAGAAAAGCCCAGGATCTGATGGCTTCATTGCTGAAATTTGCCAACCATTCAAAGAAGAATTAAGACTAATCCTACTCAAACAATTCCAATAAATACAAAAGAAGGGAATACTTTCAAATTCTGAGACCACTATTACCCTGATACCAAAATCAGACAGACACATAAAAAAACTACAGTTCATATCCCTGATTAATATTGATGCAAAAACCCTCAACTAAATACTAGCTAACAAAATTAAACTACACATTAAAAAGATCACTCATCAGGACAAAGTGGGATTTATCCTAGGGATGCACGGATGGTTCAACATATGCAAAAGTCAATGTGATACAGCATATCAATTCAATGAAGGACAAAAATTATATGACCATTTCAACTGATGTTGAAAATGCATTTGATAAAAATCAACATCTCTTCATGATAGGAACCCTTAAAAAAATGGGTAGAGAAGGTACGTACCTCAATGAAATAAATGTAATATACCACAGACCCACAGCTAGTGTCATATTGAACGGTAAAAACTGAAAGTTTTTTTCCAAGATCTAGAACCTGACAAGGATGTCCACTTTCACCATTTTTATTCAACATAGTACTGGAAGCCCTAGCTAAAGCAATCAGACAAGAGAAAAATATAAAGGGTATTCAAATTAGAAAGGAAGAAGTCAAATTATCCTTATTATAAGATCATATCGGTCTTATAATTGGAAAAACCTAAAGACTCCAACAAAAAACCATTAGAACTCATAAATTCAGTAATATTGCAGGATACAAAATCAACATACAAAAATCAGTAGCATTTCTGTATACCAACAGATTCACTGCAAAAAGGACATCGCTAAGGTATATAGTAATCAGGATATCTAAAGTCAACATGAAGGAAAGAATTCTAAGACCAGTGAGACAAAAGTATCAAATAACATATAAAGTAAAACCTATCAGATTAAGGGCATACTTCTCAGCAGAAACTTTACAAGTCATAAGGGATTAGGGTCTTATCTTTAGTCTCCTAAAAGAGAATAACTGCCAGCCAAGAATTTTATATTCTGCTAAACTAAGTTTCATAAATGAAGAAGAAATAAACTTTTTCTCAGGCAATCAAACATTTAGGAAATTTGCTGCCACTAGAACAGCACTACAAGAAATACTCAAAGGAATTTCAAATATCAAAATGAAAGGTCTATATACATCAATATAAAAACACTTGAAAGTATAAAACTCACAAGACTTGTAGAACAGTAACAGAATGGAAAAACAAGCAACTAGGTAACAATCAGCTTGGTGACGGGAACAGTATTTCAAATACCAATAGTAACTTTGAATGTAAATGGTCTAAGCGTCCCACTGAAAGGATGTATATTGGCAGAATGTCTTACAAAAACACAATCCAAATATCTGCTACCTTCAAGAGACCCACTTAACTCATAAAGATCCTTATAGACTCATGGCAAAAGGATGGGGAAAATATTTCACACAAATGGAAACCAAAAATGAGCAGAAGTAGCTTTTCTTCTATCAGATAAAATAGATTTAAATCAATAACAGTAAAAAAAAAAAAGAAAAAGAATGTCATTGTATAATAATAAAGGGTTCAATTCAATAAAAAGATATAACAATCCTCAATATATGTGCACCCAACACAAGAGCATCCAGATTAATAAAAGATCTACTACTAGACCCAAGAAAAGAGACTGATAGCAATATAATAATAGTTCTGGACCTCAACACTCCACTGGCAGCACTAGACAGATCACTGAGGCAGAAAGTCAACAAATAAACACTGGACTGAAACTGGATTCTAACAGATATTTACAGAATATCCTATAAAAAATTCAAAATATACATTCTTCTCATCAGCACATGGAATCTTTCCAAGATAGACCATATGAGAGGCTACAAAATAAGCCTACATAAATCCAAAAAAATCCAAATCATACAAGTACCTTCTCAGACCACAGGAAAATAAAACTAGAAATCAATGCCAAGGGAAACTCTCAAACCTATAAAAATACATGGAAATTAATCTGATCCTGAATAATCTTTGGATAAATGATGGAATCAAGAAGAAAATTAAAAATTTTTTCAAACAAATGATAACAGTAACCCAAGTTATAAAAATCTCTGGGATACAGAGAAAGCAGTGCTAAGATGATAGTTTATATTGCCAAATGTCTACATCAGAAAGAAAAATCACAAACCAACAACCTAACATAATACCTCAGGCAACTGGAAAACCAAGGACAAACCAAACCCAAAGGCAGCAGCAGAAAAGAAATAACAAAGATCTGAGCAAACCTAAATGAAATTGAACCCCTGACAAATACGAATGATCAATAAAAGGAAAAAATTGTTTTCGAAAAGATAAAAAAATTGATAGTTAGCTAGATTAACCAAGAAAAGAGAGAAGATTCAAATAAGCTCAATCAGAAATGAAAAGGGAAACATTACTACTGATACCATAGAAATACAAAAGATCATCTGAGACTACTATGAACACCTCTATGTGCACAAACCAGAAAATCTAGAGGAAATGGATAAACTCTTGGAAACCTACAATGCTTCAAGCTTGAATCAGGAAGAAATAAAAATTCTGAACAGACTAATTATAAGTAGTGAGATTGAATCAGTGATAAAAATATCCAAACAAAAAAAATATGCCCAGGACCAGACAGATTCACAGCCAACTTCTACTAAATGTTTGAAGAACTGGTAGCAATTCTAGTGAAACTATTACTAAAGCTTGAGAAGTAGGTAATCCTCCCTAAGTCATTCTATGAAGCCAATAACACCCTGATACCAAAGCCAGAAAAGGACATAACAACAGCAAAAATAACTACAGACCAATATCCCTCATGAACACAAAAATCTAGCCAACCAAATCTAACAGTACATCAATAATTCACCAAGATCAAGGGGGTTTTATCCCAGAGATCCAAGGATGGTTCACCATAGAGAAATCAATAAACGTGATTAACCACATAAATATTTTTTTTTAAATATGATCATTTCAATAGATGCAGAAAAAGCACCTTATCAAATGCAGCATCCTTTCATGATAAACATCCTTAACAAACTAGGCATCAAAGGAACATACTTAAAAATAATAAAAGCCATATATGACAAGCCCACAGTAAATATCATACTAAATGGGGAAAAGTTGAAAACACTGCCCCTGAGAACTGGAACAACACAAGGATGCCCACTTTCACTACTTTTATTCAACATAGTACTGGAAGTCCTAGCCAGAATATCAGGCAAAAGAAAGAAATGAAGGGCATCCAAATTGGAAAAAATAATGTCAAAGTATCTGTTTGCTGATATCATCTTCTATCTTAAAAATCCTGAAGACTCCTCGAAAAGCCTCCTAGATTTGACAAATGAATTCACTAAAGTCTCAGATTACAAAATTAACATACACAAATCAGTAGCTCTGCTATACACAAATAATGACCAAGGTGAAAATCAGATCAAATCAATTCCATTTACAATAGCTGCAAAAAAACCTAGGAATATATTTAACCAAGGAGGTAAAAAATCTCTACAAGGAGAACAAAAAAACACTGATGAAAGAAATCACAGATGACACAAACAAGTGGAAAAATATTCCATGCTCATGGATTGGAAAAAACAATACTGTGAAAATGACCATACTGCCCAAAGCAATCTACATATTCAATGCAATTCCTATCAAATTACCAATATTATCATGCACAGAATTAGAAAAAAATCTTAAAATTCATGTGGAACCGAAAAAGAGCCTAAATAGCCAAAGCAATCCTAAGCAAAAAGAACCAAGCCAGAGACATCACATTACCTAACTTCAAATTATACTACAAGGCTATAGTAGCCAAAACAGCATGGTACTGGTATAAAAGTAGACACACAGACCAATAGAACAGAATAGAGAACACAGAAATAAAGCCAAATACTTACAAACAGTTGATCTTTGACAAAGCAGACAAAAGCATGCACTGGGGAAAGGACACTCTTTTCAATAAATGATGCTGAGAATACTGCACAGCCACGTGCAGAAGAATGAAACTGGACCCTTATCTCTTACCATATACAAAAATTAACTCAGGATGGATTAAAGACTTAAATATAAGACCTGAAACTATAAAAATTCTAGAAGAAAACCTAGGGAAAACTTTTCTGGACATTGGCCTAGAAAAGTAATTTATCAGTAAGGCCTCAAAAGCAAAAGCAGCAAAAACAAAAATAAATAAATGGGACTCCATTAAACTAAAGAAGCTTCTACACAGCTAAAGAAATAATCAACAGAGTAAACAGAAAACCTACAGAATAGGGGAAAATATTTGCAAGCTATACATCCAACAAAAGGCTAATACCCAGAATATGCAAGGAAATCAAATCAGCAAGAAAAAGACAAATAATCCCATTAAAAAGTAGGGAAACAACATAAATAAACACTTCTCAAAAGAAAATATACAAATGGCCAAACAAACATATAAAAAATGCTCAACATCACTAATCGTCAAGGGAATGCAAATTAAAACACAAAATGAGATACCACCTTACTCCAGTCAGAATGGCCATTTTAAAAACATAATAAACAGTAGATATTGGTATATATGCAGTAAAAAGGGAATGCTTGTACACTGTTGGTAAGAATGTAAATTAGTACAACCTCTATGGAAAACAGTATGGAGATTTCTCAAAGAACCAAAGTAAGTCTACCATTTGATCTAGGAATCCCACTACTAGGTATCCACCCAAAGGAAAATAAGTCATCATATTAAAAAGATACCTGCACTCATGTTTATCATAGCACAATTCACAATTATAAAGACATGAAATCAACCCAATTGCCAATCAACAGATGAGTGGATAATGAAAATCTGGCATATCTACACTATGGAATACTACCCAGTATAAAGAATGAAATAATGTCTTGTGCAGCAACTGGGATGAAACTGGAGACCATTACACTAAGTGACGTAATGCAGGAATGGAAAACCAAATACCACATGTCCTCACTTATAAGTAGGAGCTAAGCTATGGGTATGCAAAGGCACACAGAGTGGTATAATGGATACTGGAGACTCAGAAGCGGGAAGGATGAGGAGAGAGATTTAAAAATCACCTACTGGGCATACTGCACACTATTTGGACAATGAGTGCACTAAAAGCTCAGACTTTACCATTGTACAATTTATTCATGTAACAAAAAACCACTTGTACCCTCCTAAAACTATTGAAATAAAAATAAATTTTAAAAAATTTGCCAGGGTGTGGGCACTATTTAATCTAGTTCAGGCTATAATAGAAGTTAAGCAAGTTTTAGAAAAATAATGTCACTTGCCTTAAAAAATGATCTGAAAAGAATTTCTCAAAAGAAGACAAAAATGGAGAACAGGTATATGAAAAATGCTTATCATCATTAATCAAAGAAATGCAAATCAAAACAACAATGAGATATCATCTCACCCCAGTTAAAATGACTTTTATCCAAAAGACAGGCAATAATGACATCCTGGAGAGGATGTAGAGAAAAGGGAACCCTTCTATACTGTCTGTGAGAATGAGAATTAGTATAGTCACTATGGAGAACAGTTTGGAGGCTCCTCAAAAAACTAAAAATAGAACTATCATATAATGCAGCAATGTCACTACTAGGTATACATCCGAAAGAAAGGAAATCAGTATATTCAAAGAGTTTATATGCACTCTCATGTTTACTGCAGCACTATTCACAATAGCCAAGATTTGGGATCAACCTAAGTGTCCATCAACAGATAAACAGATAAAGAAAACGTGGTACATATACACAATGGAATATTATTTAGCCATAAAAGAAGGAAATCCTGTCTTTTGTAACAACATGGATAGAATTAAACGACATTATGTTAAGTGAAATAAGCCAGGCATAGAAAGACAAATTTCACATGTTCTCTCTCATATGTGGGATCTAAAAATTAAAACAATTCATTTCATGGAGATAGAGAGTAGAATGATGGGTTACCAGTGTCTGTGAAGGGTAGAGGAGAGTGGCAGAAATTGGAAATGGTTAATGGCTGAAAATATATAGTTAGATAGAATGAACAAGATCTAGTATTTAATAGCACAACTTGATGACTATAGTCAATAATAACTTACAGTATATTTTTAAATAAGAAAAAGAATGGAATTGGAATGTTCCTAACACAAAGAGATCACAACTTGATGACTATAGTCAATAATAACTTATAGTATATTTTTAAATAAGAAAAAGAATGAAATTGGAATGTTCCTAACACAAAGAAATGATAAATACTTGAAGTGATGGATACTGCAATAACCTTAATGTAATTAATATATCATATTTTATGTCTATATAAAAAATCACATGAACCCCACAAATATATACACCTATCATGTACCCATACAATTAAAAAATTAAAAGCTTTTTAAAAGAGAGGAAATGAATAACCTATAGATATGTACAACAACACAAAATGCTCTTGGAACATAATTCAGAGTGAGCAAAACATCTCCCAGAAAAATATATGCAGTATGATACAACTTTTATGAAGTTTGAAAATAAGCAAAAAATAACTAGTACATCATTTAGGGATATCTACATATATGTAAAGCTAGAAATCGTGAATGTAGAATTCAGGACAGTAGTTGCCTTTGAGACACAGCATTGGTATGAATCAGGGAAGAACACAGGAATTTCCATGGTATTAGTAACTTGCCAGTTCTAAGGTTCAGAGTTGTTTATTATTGCACTTAATAACTTCTATTTGTGTTACATATATTTTTGTGTGTGTGAATCAAATATTCCATAGGGAAAAAATGGAAAGAAGTTAATATGACCACATTTCATCACAGATTTGTGATGAACCCTAAACACATCCTAGGTAGACACAGCTTGGTTAATAGACTATTAGAAACTCTATTATTTTATAAATTTAAAAACATGTTTATTTTCAGGTACATAGCATGCCACTAGGGGGGAAAGTCTACACAAAGTCTCCTAAGAGGTCTCACAGGAAGGTGCTTATTACTTATAGTGATTTTACCATAGTTCTGGGTTCTGCCCGCTGACTCACAACCTATGAAAACAGATATTGTTAGCTCACCAAGAGCAAATCTACCTCTCAGCAATGCATGCACACTAATTAAGCTCCACAGGCTAAGACAGACACCAAAATGCCAATTCATTTACTGAAAAAGCAAAATATAATCCTCACATGGATGGAATAATCAAATCAATATGATGAGAGAATTCTCTCCCAGCAAGGTTGCAAGAACTATCTGTGGGACTTTTTAAATATTTAGATATATTTATTTTACAAGAATATCTTGTGCTCTTGTAGAAGAATACAAGAAACATAGTTCTTCATTAACATTCTAGATACTCAAAAGATTACTCAAAATAGCTTACTTGGGGAGAGGACAGTATTTAGGGGGCTTTTTGATAGAAGTTATCTCTGAGACTTTGGAAGACAAATTACCTAACTGGTCCCCACAAAGATAAAAATATTAGCCATGGCTTCATTAGACCCAAGGTGAGCAAACCACTGGCTGGCCATTAACTCACCTAAGCTCTACAGCAGTGAATCTCAGTTGTATACACCACCCAAGCAGACTCCACAGTTTTTAGGAGCCCACAGACAATGAAGGTTTAGAAAAGCTCAGAGTTAGATGTAATGCACACTATTCGAGTGATGGGTACAGTAAAAGCCCAGACGTCACCACTACACAATACATACCATGTGGGGGACCAAATCAAAAAGTTAAAAATAATACACTGAGAATTAACTCACGCACAAAATTATTCACAGTTTAAATGAACAGTGTATTGTTTTCCCCTGCAGTCATGGTGCATGGAAAGTCACATCATACACAGAAGGTGACATAGTTTGACTATGGGTCCCCACCCAAATCTCATATTGAATTGTAAACCCCAGTAATGAAGGTGGGGCCTGGTGGGAGTGATCGGATCATGGGAGTAATTTCTCATGAATGGATGGGTACTATCCCCTTTGTACTGTCCTGGAGATAGTGAGTGAGTTCTCACAAGATATGCTTGTTTAAATGTGTGTGGCACCATCTGATCTTTGACAAACCTGAGAGAAACAAGAAATGGGGAAAGGATTCCCTATTTAATAAATGGTGCTGGGAAAATTGGCTAGCCATAAGTAAAAAGCTGAAACTAGATCCTTTCCTTACTCCTTATACGAAAATTAATTCAAGATGGATTAGAGACTTTAATGTTAGACCTAATACCATAAAAACCCTAGAAGAAAACCTAGGTAGTACCATTCAGGACATAGGCATGGGCAAAGACTTCATGTCTAAAACACCAAAAGCAATGGCAGCAAAAGCCAAAATTGACAAATGGGATCTCATTAAACTAAAGAGCTTCTGCACAGCAAAAGAAACTACCATCAGAGTGAACAGGCAACCTACAGAATGGGAGAAAATTTTTGCAATCTACTCATCTGACAAAGGGCTAATATCCAGAACCTACAAAGAACTCAAACAAATTTACAAGAAAAAAACAAACAACCCCATCAAAAAGTGGGCAAAGGATATGAACAGACATTTCTCAAAAGAAGACATTCATACAGCCAACAGACACATGAAAAAATGCTCATCATCACTGGCCATCAGAGAAATGCAAATCAAAACCACAATGAGATACCATCTCACACCAGTTAGAATGGCAATCATTAAAAAGTCAGGAAACAACAGGTGCTAGAGAGGATGTGGAGAAATAGGAACACTCTTACACTGTTGGTGGGATTGTAAACTAGTTCAACCATTATGGAAAACAGTATGGCGATTCCTCAAGGATCTAGAACTAGATGTACCATATGACCCAGCCATCCCATTACTGGGTATATACCCAAAGGATTATAAATCATGCTGCTACAAAGACACATGCACACATATGTTTATTGCGGCACTATTCACAATAGCAAAGACTTGGAATCAACCCAAATGTCCATCAGTGGCAGACTGGATTAAGAAAATGTGGCACATATACACCATGGAATACTATGCAGCCATAAAAAAGGATGAGTTTGTGTCCTTTGTAGGGACATGGATGCAGCTGGAAACCATCATTCTTAGCAAACTATCACAAGAACAGAAAACCAAACACCGCATGTTCTCACTCATAGGTGGGAACTGAACAATGAGATCACTTGGACTTGGGAAGGGGAACATCACACACTGGGGCCTATCACGGGGAGGGGGGAGGGGGGAGGGATTGCATTGGGAGTTATACCTGATGTAAATGACGAGTTGATGGGTGCTGACGAGTTGATGGGTGCAGCACACCAACATGGCACAAGTATACATATGTAACAAACCTGCACGTTATGCACATGTACCCTAGAACTTAAAGTATAATAATAATAATAAAAATAAATAAAAAAAAAATAAATGTGTGTGGCACCTCTACCTCTTCTCTCTCTTGCTCCTGCTTTTGCCATATGATGCACCTGCTCCCCTTTTACCTTCTGCCATTATTGAAAGCTTCCTGAGGCCTCCCCAGAAGCAGATGCCACTATGTTTCCTGTAAAGTCTGCAGAACTGTGAGCCAACTAAATCTTTTTTATTTATAAATTACCCAGTCTCAGATATTTCTTTATAGCAAGGTGAGAATGGCCTAATACAGAAGATTTACCTAATGAGCTTAAAATTATAACAAAGGAAATAAAATCAATCAAACCCTGATGCCTAAAGTATCAGGGTAGCCCAATGTATCCAACAAACTGGGATGCTCTCCATAGTAGGTCAAAGTATTAGAAATTCATTGGCTCAGCTCTCTCTTGAGCATGATTGGGAGGATACAGCTAGCATGCGTCTTCCTTAATCTCTTTTTTCTTTGCTTATTGAATTGGCTGTACCTTTTTCTTATTCATATGGTCTTTATCTACATATATTAATACAGCATAACAGTAATTATGGTCTAAGAACGATCTCATTTCAGGTGAATTTATAGATCTACTTGACCTACATGTTGATTTCGGAGGTCAATTTGCCCCCCTCATTTCTCCATGTTCTTGGGGGCACCCAATAAAAGTTCCCCAAAGTACTTACAAGAGTCTTACTATAAGAGAAGCCACAATTGGTAAGGTCCTAAGAACCCTGAAAATTTTAAGTAGTGGTAGAAATAAGCATCCTTCAGGAAACACATAGTTGTTTATCCATTCCCGTTGACTATAAACACTTCCTATAACCAAAAGAATTTAAAGTACCTTCAGTAAAATATAAACATCCACAAAATAGTTCAATAAAGACCAAACAGAATTAGGTATCATTAATGAGAAAGACAGTTGTAGTTGTGCCAGAAACTAAAGATGAGATTATTACTGTAATCAAGTTTTAAATTCAGCAATATGTATCTTGATAGCCAAGACAGAGAGGTAAAGTGGCATCAAGTTGTACTTCCCAAAAGAGAATAGAAATATTCTTTGGGAATAATTCCCAAAGTCTGGTTATGTTATTTGAGTTGCTCCTTTGTTCTTTTGTAAACAATATCACTGCTCTTCCTAGTCAAAAAGGACACTACTGACTCAAGATTGGTCGATTGAGGCATTTTACTGCTTGATCTGAGCCAGTCATGTTGTCATGACTGGCCCTCAAGAATACTCATTCATGACCAAGGTTGCAAGTACTATCTGTGGGACTTTTGAAGACAAATTACCTAATTGGTCCCCACAAAGGTAAAAACATTAGTCATGGCTTCGTTAGACCTAAGGTGAACAAACCGCTGAGTTGGCTGGCCATTAACTCACCTAAGCTCTACAGCAGTGAATCTCAGTTCTATATACCACCCAAGCAGACTCCACAGTTCTTAGGAGACCACAGACAGTGAGTTTAGGAAAGCCCAGAGTTAAACGTAATGATCACTATTCAGGTGATGGTACTGTAAAAGCCATCACTTCACACAATATATGCATGTAAGAAACCTGTACTTATACCACCGAATAAAATATATATAAATTTATACATATATATACATATATATACACACACACATATATATAAATTTAAATCAAAATAAATAAATAAAGTAAATGAATACCAATTGTTGATACCATTGGTATATCAAATAAGTATTCATTTACTTTATTTATTTATTTATTGGTATCAACAATTGGTATTCATTTACTTTATTTATTTTGAATATCAATGTTAAAGTTTCATTCACCTAACAAATGTGCCTGAAGAAACAACATACTAATACCTCTTTTAGGAATAATTTTCCAAATATTCAAAGACATTCCAATAATGGGGTACTTTTTTCATAATGAATTAGTCAGAGTCCCACTCCATGAAACAGATGGCACATTCAAAATGAAAATTTAATATTAAAAAGGGACTGTATAATGCTTTAGGGAAAAGTAAGGAAAGCCAATAAGCGAAGGTGAAACATGGAGACCATGAGCCTTTAGCACCTCCCTTACCTGAAGGGACAAGGGAGAGAGGAATAACCAGAACCTGCAGAGAACATTAGAGGAGAGCTACCAAAGAGGAGCTGAGGCCTTCAGTGGAAGAACAAAGGCAGTTCCAAACCACATCAGGAAGGGACTCTAGCATAAATGCCTCAATCTCTCTTTTCTCCCAACTTCCTGTCAGTACCTACCATTGACTAAACCAATCAAAAGCCTGAAGAAAAAAGAAAAGAGAGTCCATTGATGTAGCCAATAAAGCCCAGCCTCCCAGGGAACAAAACAGGGTTCTAAAGGGATCTAGACAACAAAAGAATGATATTGAACATTCATGTCTAAAATATTTCATTTCTTCACTGTATACATTAAAGGTAAATGATAGCAGAAAACAATATTCTGTGACATACATTTTACATAATTAACAACATAAATCCATAACCTCCACCAGAGTACCTGCAATCATTCATAAACATCAATTATATATCTTAAACATCTGCTGTGTATTCACCACTAGTTACCATAGATAGCCTTGCTGTCATCTAAAGTATTTATCAAGTCTGGGAAAAAGCATAGTCAGTGTAGCAGCTGTACAAAAACAGAAATCAAAGCGCAGGTCCTACCCTAAGGCTTAAGGTCTCACAAAGGAATATTTATTCTTTTCTCAGAACATATGGAACAAATAAACTGTCTGGAGAAAAAAAAAATGTTTTCCAGTCTTCGTTTCTTAAAAGGAATACTGAGGTAGGGGAGCAAGCCTCATCTGGTGTTATCACAAGGCCAGGACAGAAAAAAATACATATTTCTTCCTATATAGTTATGAAACCAGAAGAGAATAGAACATATCTTTTCCAAAAAATTGAGCTAAGATAACAATGAAATAGCTTATCCAAAATAAGTAAACGTCAGGAACAAGACACTGAGCTACCAAGGGGGTGGAAAACCAGGAAAGTTAAGAGTAATTTTAAGGTGAAAAAGCAAGAAGTAGTCTGGACTAATTTCAGGGAACAGGTCATCACTAGTAGCTATTTGTTTTTATTTTTGTTTTTTTTTTTAATAGCTGGGATAGAATTACACAGATAGGACAGAGTCATGAAAGGGCTTGGAACAAGATGGACAAAAATAAGTGCTACACGAATGTCTGTATCAAAGCTTTTCAGCCTTCTGGTGTCACCTTTTGCCTTAAATACAAATCCTCTGGGATGGTAAACACTCTTCAGTATTTCCAAGCTATCCTAGGATGAAGATTTGTGTGCAGATTCGCATTACTCTACTCAACTATTATTATTCCTCTTCCTAGCATCTCATATCCCTGTGCCTTAGGGCTGGGGCTACAGTTGGTCTCTGAGCACAGTGTAACACTATTGGGATACACAGACGCTCTTCTTTCTTGCACAAAGTACCTCTGGCACAAAGTTGTTATATGTAAAAGGATGGTTTTGCCCTTTTCTGTCTAATCTCTCATTCCAGATCTTGTCCTGAGAACCTCACCCTTTTCATGAGCAACAACAAAAAAGACCCACTAGGGTATTTACATAAACAAAATTACTTTCTTTATACAATGAGCAACACAAAGAACTAGTACAAGTTTTGCACTACAGCCTTTCTTTAATTTGCTAATCAACAATTTGAGCAGGGCTCCCTGTTCCACCAAAAGTTCTGCAAGCAGAAAGTGGGCAACTCAAAAAATGTACTGTCTCCCTTAGACAGAATATATGAGAATAGTCTTGGGGACTTTTCATCTTCCTGTTATGTAGGGGACAAGAATTCTCTGCCCTTCACATCCTCTCCAACCCCAGGACTGTCTCTACCCATGTGACCACAGCCTTCTTTCCTCCTATTGCTTTGCAGAGAGACGATTGTGTCAGACACAAAGTTGGAGGTGAGGGATAATGTGGCCACTGAGATTCCGTAAGTTGCAAGTGACAAAAGACCTGCTCAAAATGCAACTTTATTGGTTCACGTAAAAGGTAAAGTCTAAATTTTGTTTTAGGAATGATTAGAGCTATGGGTTCAAATTATGTCATGAGGGCTTGATCTCAGTCTATAGTTCTGATCATTGTTCATCTTCTCATTGTCTCTATTTTCAGGCAGATCTCCCTTTGGAGTGCCAAGACAGCTACAAGCAGCTGCAAGTTACTCCCTGTCATCAGCATACCTACCAGAAACAGCACACTTTTATGCCCAGTAGATCAAGAAAAATCCAAAAATTGAGACGCTAGCTATTTTGGCCTGGCTTGGGTTATATATCTATCACTAAACCAATTAGTTACTGAGGCCATGATAATGTGATGCTATGATTGATTGTAACTGGTTCACAAATTCTCCCCTAGGGCTGTTCTGCTGTTATCAGAAGAAGAAGGGATAGATACTGGGCAGTCAAAAAATTGTAAGATATATAATAAAAGAAGAAGGAGAGGAGGATTAATAAGATCTCAGGCTTTTGAAGTCACTACAACTTGTTCAAAGCAGAAATGCTTTATTCTGCAACCCAAATAGGTAGACTCCCAGCAATCTCTCTAAAATTACAATAAGAAGGTTTTCTATAACTCGTGGTGCTCCCTTTTACTTGAAATTATAAAATCCTTTCTTATGTTGAGCCAATATGCACCCTCATGACACATCCACACATTGGTCACATTCCCATCAGGAACAAAACAAACTTAATTTTTCCACATATCAGACCTTAACATTTTCAAAGATAATTATCACATGTGTCCAGAAATCTTTATTCCTTAAAATATATCTGGTTCCTTCACTTTTTGGCTCATCTCACATATTTTCCAGACTCATCAGTAAATTAAAAATTATATAGCAATATACATTTGATAAAGTTAATTCTTATTTATTTTCAATCCTCAAAATCCTGTTAGATATTGATATTATTACCCCCATTGTACAGATAAGGAAGCTATGTCTCAAAGAAACTAATTGTCTAAGGTCATATAGGTGCTAAACAGCAAGGGCAAAACTTGAATTAAAGTCCTCTGATTTCAAATTTCACTTGTTCTATGAAACACTGAAACCTGGAAATCCTACTCTGGATGAGTCTCAGGTTTTCTATGTCCTGCTTAAAGTACAGTTCCCAGAAGCTAATACAGTATTCTAATATGTGACTTATTTAATTTTCCCAAAAGTGTTCTTAGTATGTTCTATTTCCCAGGTAATATGCATTTCAAAGGAGTCTTCAATGCTTTAGCGGAATGTTTTCCAAATTGTGCTTTGTGGAGATGCTTCAGCCAGAGAAGCTGTGTTTTCATCTGTTTTCTACATTGGGTTTCCATACAAGATTTCATCTGACAAATCAAACCATTTATCTGGTTAAAAATAAGTTTTAAAAGTACTGCCTAGACCAAAGGAATGATTAACAATTGGTGTTTCTTATGCTAGGAAAGACCAACAAAAAAAAATATTTCAGGATCTTCCTATGCCCCTTAAATCCCAGATTTCTTCCCTTTTCTCATTGGTCTGTTGCTGCTTCAGCGTGCCTGGTGACTCACTCTTTAAGGGGTATGACTGTGACTTAGAGCAAGCAACTCTGAGATGAGTCCATTTTCAGAGCAAACATGGTCCTTACTGAAATCTCTCATTGAAATCTCCCAATTTCTCAGAGAAGTTGACTGTGCTAAAACCTGAGTGAATAAACCAGTTTTATGATGTCTTTATACTTGTACACTACTTTTTTGGAACATATACTTCTGTTTACTGATTATTTCTTTCTTTCTTTTTTTTTTTTTTTTTGGAGACAGAGTTCCACCTCCCGGGTTTAAGCAATTCTCTGCCTCAGCCTCCCAAGTAGCTGGGATTACAGGCACCCACCACCACACCTGGCTAATTTTATTTATTTATTTATTTATTTATTTATTTATTTATTTATTTATTTTTAGCAGAGATGGGGTTTCACCATCTTAACCAGGTTGATCTTGAACTTCTGACCTCGTGATCCACCCACCTCGGCCTCCCAAAGTGCTGGGATTACAGGCATGAGCCACTGTGCCCAGCCTGTTTACTGATTATTTCTATATGAAAGAGTCCCTACCTATCCAGCTTTGAGAATTGCTGTGTTACTTTCTCACTTTGGGCTTCAAACTGCTTTTTCCTGGTTTCCCTTTTTAAAAAAAAAAAAAAAACCATTTACTTTTCTATTCCACTGAAGAATAGTTGATATGATTTGCTCTTAAAATTCTGGCTGGCCAGGCATGGTGGCTCACGCCTGTAATCCCAGCACTTTGGGAGGCCGAGGCAGGTGGATCACGAGGTCAGAAGTTCGAGACCAGCCTGACCACATGGTGAAACCCCGTCTCTACTAAAAATACAAAAATTAGCCAGGCACGGTGGTGTGCACCTGTAATCCCAGCTATTCAGGAGGCTGAGGCAGGAGAATTGCTTGAACCCGGGAGGCGGAGGTTGCAGTGAGCCAAGATCGTGCCATTGCACTCCAGCCTAGGTGACAGAGCAAGACTACGTCTCAAAGAAAAAAA
This sequence comes from Theropithecus gelada, assembly GCF_003255815.1. Lineage (NCBI taxonomy): Eukaryota > Metazoa > Chordata > Mammalia > Primates > Cercopithecidae > Theropithecus > Theropithecus gelada. The sequence goes on along the minus strand of NC_037689.1, from coordinate 118,340,823 downwards.
AAAAATCTCTGCCCAAGGTGGAGACCAAAAGGTAGTTGTTACCAAGCTAGGAGGGAGGTCAGGTTTCAGGAAAAGAACTAGAATAAACTTCTTGAAAGCTCTAACCATGATCCGCACCCTTCACTGCTTGTACACTAAAAAAAGAACAAAAGAGTGGGAGAAATAAAGCGAAGAAAGCCTGAGAAGAAGAGCAGAAGGAACTGGGGTTCTAAGGGATAATAAACCTGAAATCCAGCACCCAGACCAATTTATAATGTATAATATATTTATATTGACAAAGCACTATAACCAAAGGTTTACACACATGAATGAGCATGTGTAACATATTGGGATATTTTTCTCAAATATGCCAAGATTTATGAAGTCTGGCAACAATCCCTTTGCTTATAACAACAGCTGCTAATTCCCTCTGTGACTTCTAACTGCCCAATTTTGTGAAAGTTGGATCAGTTTAAATTTAGAAGACACTCTTTTCCAAGAAATAAAGTTCAAAAATGGAGTCATCTTTAAGTTAAATATGCCCAGGCCAAAATGTTGTCTTTCTGCTTCTGTTTCTTCTGCATTTCCTTCAGAAGTGAAGAATTACCAGTTCACTCTAGGTTTTAGCACCAGCTTTGAAATAAGTTGCTGTTTGAACTACAGCAAGCTACTGCTCCCTTCTCTCAGTCTTCTCCTGTGTAAAATAGGTAAATAAAACTAGATAATTTGCAAAGGTCAACCCAATGCTCCCATTATTTGTTCTATACTTCTAATGTTTAATAATTACCCAGAGCTTTGGATATATGCAATTCTGCAAAACAAATCAAAAGGAGTCAGAAGGCAATTTTATTTCCTAATAGACCCTTAGTTAGAATTTAACTTAAAAGCCATTTTTAACAGATGTAAACAATATCTCCCCTCCCCTCCATCAAAGTCTGACTGTGACAAATGAAAAGATTTTTTAGAAGTATAAAACTATATCAAGACAAAAAAAAAGAAAAACTAAGAAAAGGTACCATCAACAATCTTTACAGAACTTCTGGAAAGTAAAAAGCAAATGGTATTGGCCTGGGGAATAATCAAAGAAAATGAAACCTCCACCCAGGAGGCAAAGGTAAGTGCACTTCTTCCAAAGACAGCCCTGAGTGAAATTTTAAACAGGAGTGAACAAAACAAAACGCAGAGATTGGGCCCTAGAGTACTCATGGCCTTATTTCATTTAATAAATTGCATCCACAACAATTGGACCAGGGGGATCCTGCCCCCTCTCAGATAAAAAAGAGCAACTGCCAATGACAGCTTTTCCCCCTTGGACAATGGTTCTCAAACTTGAGCATGCAACAGAATGACCTGAAGCACTTATTAAAACACAGATTTCTGAGATTCACTTGCAAAATTCCTTATTCAGCAGTCACGGAATGATTCACCTAACAACATGAAAGCATCTTAGAAGCTTTGAGTTAAACTATCAAATTATTTGCAAGAAAAACAACAAAGCTACCAAAACATACAACATAATGCATATTAAAAATCACAGGATCTCTTATTATGAAGAACAAGGCAAAGATGTCTACTTTTACCATTTTTATTCAACATAGTATTAGAAGTTCTAGTCAGAGGAATTATGCAAGAAATAAAAAAAAAAAACAGAAAAAAGTAAAATTACCTCTGTTCACATATGGCATGACCTTATGTGTAGCAAACTCCAAATATCATACAGAGAGAGAGAGAGAGAGAGAGAGAGAGAGAGAGACAAATACACACATAGAGGTAATAAACAAATTTAACAAAGTTGCTGAACACAAAATAAACACAAAAATATCAGCTACATTCCTATATGCTATGAATTAAATATCTAAAAAGTGAGCTAATAAAACAATTCAATTTACAATACTATCAAGAAGAGTAAAGTACTTAGGAATAAATTTAACCAGTGAGGCAAAAGACTTGTACATTGAAAACTACAAAACATTGCTGAATGAAATTGAAGGAGGCATAAATAATGAGGAGACATTTCATGTTCATGAATTAGAAGACTTACAATTATTAAAATGGATAATACTTCACAAAAGTGATCTATAGATTTAAAGCAATCCTGATAGGGATCCCAATGATGTTTTTGGTTTAATAAAAAAGTCTATTCTAAAATATATATGGAATTTCAAGGGGCTCAGAGTACTCGAAATAATTTTGAAAAAGAACAATGTTGGATGATCCAAATTTCCTGATTTCAAAACTTACAACAAACCTGAAGTAATCAAAATAGCTTGGCACCAGTGTAAGGACAGACATAAACAAATGAAATAGAATAGCCCAAAAATAAATATTAAACATATAATCAATTAAATTTTTTTAAACTTTTATTTATGTGCAGGGGTACATGTGTAAGTTTGTTATATAGGTAAACTCATGACACGGAAATTTGTTGTACAGACTTTTTAGACACCCAGGTACTAAGCCTAGTCCAATTGTTATATTTTCTGATCTTCTTCCTCCCACCCTCCCCGCTCTGGTAGGTCCCAGTGTCTTTTGCTCCCTTCTTTGTGTCCATGAGTTCTCATCATTTAGTGCCCACTTATAAGTGAGAACATGCAGTATTTGGTTTTCTGTTCCTGCATAAATATGCTAAGAATAGTGGCCTGCAGCTCCACCCATGTTCCTGCAAATAATACAGTCTCAGTCTTTTTTATGGCTGCATACTATTTCAGGGTGTATATGTATCACATTTTCTTTGGACAATCTGTCATTGATGAGCGTTTAGGTTGACTCCATGTCTTTGCTATTCTGAATAGTGCTGCAATGAACATTCGTGTGCATGTGGTTTTTGTTTTTGTTTTTGTTTTAATTTCAATAGGTTTTGGGAAAACAGGTGGTGTTTGGTTACATGAATAAGTTACCTAGTCATGATTTCTGAGATTTTGGTGCACCCATTACCTGAGCAGTATACCCTGTTCCCAATATGTAGTCTTTTATTCCTTGCCACCACCCACCAGTTCCCCCATGTCCCCAAAGTCCAGTGTATCATTCTTTTTTTTTTTTTTTTTTTTTTTTTTTTTGAGACGGAGTCTCGCGCTGTCGCCCAGGCTGGAGTGCTGTGGCGCGATCTCGGCTCACTGCAAGCTCCGCCTCCTGGGTTCACGCCATTCTCCTGCCTCAGCCTCCTGAGTAGCTGGGACTACAGGCGCCCACCACCGCGCCCGGCTAATTTTTTGTATTTTTAGTAGAGACGGGGTTTCACTGTGGTCTCGATCTCCTGACCTTGTGATCCGCCCGCCTCGGCCTCCCAAAGTGCTGGGATTACAGGCGTGAGCCACCGCGCCCGGCCAGTGTATCATTCTTATGCCTTTGCATCCTCATAGCTTAGATCCCAATTACGAGCGAGAACATACAGCGTTTGACTTTCCATTTCCGAGTTACGTCACTTAGAATAATAGTTTCCAATTCCATCCAGGTTGCTGTGAATGCCACTATTTTGTTCCTTGGTATGGCTAAGTAATATTCTATGGGATATATATATATATCTCACAATTTCTTTATCCACTCATTGATTGATGGGCATTTGGGCTGGTTCTATATTTTTGCAATTCTTTGAACTGTGTGATACAATAATTGTGACACAACCTATCAAAACCTCTGGGATACAGCAAAAACTGTGCTAAGACGAAAGTTCATAGCATTAAATACCTACATCAAAAAGTCTGAAAGAGCACAAATAGACAATCCAAGGTCACACCTCATGGAACTGGAGAAAGAAGAACAATCCAAACCCAAACTTAGCAGAATAAAAGATATAATAAAAATCAGAGAAGAACTAAATGAAATTGAAACAAACAAAAAATACAAAAGATAAGTGAAACAAAAAGCTTGTTCTTTGTAAAGATAAATAAAATTGACAGATCATTAGTGAGATTAACCAAGAAAAAAAGAGAGAAGATCCAAATAAGCTCAATTAGAAATAAAACAGGAGATTACAACTGATATCACAGAAATAGCAAAGATCATTTAAGGCTACTATGAAAACACCTTTATGAGTATAAACTAGAAAACCTTGAAAAGATGGATGCATTCCTGGAAATACACAACTCTCCTACATTAAACTAGCAAGATATAGAATCTCTGAACAGATCAGTAACAAGCAGCAAGATTGAGATGGTAATCAAAAAATTGCCAACAAAAAAAGGGACCTGAGGACAGGCCTACTCAGCCTGATTCCACCCACTAGTGCTAAACATGCCATCAGGTGGTCTGGGAATCGTCCTGCCCCATAAACCACCATTAACACCAGAGCACTCTTTCCAGGGTCCTGGAAATGAGTCCACCCAACCTGATGCTAATACCACAGCAGGCATCCACTCACACATGCCACATGCAGGCCTGGGTACTAGCCCACCCAACCCACTGCAGTCACTGCCAACACTAGTGAGGGCCAATTGCAAGGCAGAGGACTGTCCTGCCACTGTTACTGCCATCACCATGTCACACCCACTGCCAAGAGGACTGAGGATATGGCCACCCATTCAGCCCACTTCTGCCACTGCCAACACCTGAGCAAGCTATCTGAAGCCCCAAGAATCAGCCCACCTGGACCAACTAATGCCAATGCCAGCTTATGCCACCCAGAGGCCCAGTGACAGGCATGCTCAGCCTGATGTTTTCACCAATAAAGCCTGAGCACTGGCCAACCTGGTATACCTGTGACCAGGAAAATGTCACAGCCTGCACTAACAGCTGCACCCTATGCCACTGAGAAAATCACAGGCACCACTGACACTGCTTACAGCCAAAAAAAAAAATCATATGGAGACTGCAATACTGCACATACACAAAATCAAAGTACCCAACCAATATCATAATACATCTTCAGGAAAAAGTTCTTTCCTACCAAAGCAAATTCAAAAAATTGGAAGAAGCAACTGTTACACCAGATGCACAGACATTGGTGAATGAGCACAAGAAACATGGAAAAGCAAGGGAAAATGACACTTCCAAAGGAGTATAATAATTCACCAGCAACAGATCCAATCAGAAAGAAATTAACAAAATGCTCAATAAATAATGGAAAATACAAACTTTTAAGAAGCTCAGTAAGACACATGAGAACTCTGAAGAACTATACAAAAAAATCAGAAAAACAACTTAGGATGTAAATGAGAAATTTACCAAACAGACAGATAACACTTTAAAAAAGAAGCAAATAAAGTCTAGAAGTGAAGAATTTATTGAATGAAATATAAAATACATTTGAAAGCATAAATAGGCTAAATCAAGCAAAAGAAAGAATTTCAGAACTTGAAGACTGCGTTTTTGAAATAAACCAGTGAGACAAAAATAAAGAAAAAAATAATAAAAAGAATGAGCAAAGCCCATGTGAAATATGGGACACCATACAGCAACCAAATATTTTGGATTTTTAGTGTCCCAGAAAATAGAAAGAAAATAAAAGGGATAGAAAACCTATTTAATAAAATAATAGCTGAAAACATCCCAAGTCTAAAAGGAGATTTAGACATGCAGATACAAGAAGCTCAGAGATCCTCAAATAGATATAATTCAAAAGGTCTTGTCTTTTTCCCCAAAATGAATGACTAGGGACATTGGATGCCAATTCTCCTCAGAAAGATCAGAGTTACTGGTGAATGCATGTTCCAAATAGAAAACTGTGGGAAGAGAGCCAGAGCCTGTCAAAAACTCCCAGAGGAAGAAGCTGGAGTGCAGAAACAGAAAGCAGCAAGAGTGGGACAGAGATTGACCCCCAAGGAACTCAGATCCCTGCAGAAAGGGTAGGTAGGAGTGCTTCTCTGCTTCCCCCTCCCCTGTAACAATCTGCTAACTGCCAAACCATTAGAAAGCCACTCTGCCCTTATGGCCCTGGGCAATACTGTTGGCGGTGATTTGGGAGCTTCCTAGGGACAGAGAACTGAAAGGTCATCTCATGTAAGCATGATTGCATACTGCTCAGACACAAACTGAGACAGTAGGTGCCATACCAGTTGTAGCTGTGGTGCGCCACTGCCCTGCCCAAGGAATCTCTGCCTTGAGTCACACCACCAGTTTCCCTTCAAACATACCCCACAACCCACTCTGATTTTGGCAAACACAGAAGACTGGTGGGTCACCAGGGAGTTATATAGGACTCCTAGAGATCTAACCCTCAGCGTGGGCCACCTCTAACGGAGGCGAGAGTGCAGCCTGCCCCAGAAGCCCTTGGGATAAAGAATACACAGGCACAGCACCAATTTCTGAAGGGAGTAGCACCAGTAGCCAGGGATGGATGCAGAGTCTGTCATCTCTTACCCTACTCCATCCACTGTTGCTGACAGAGCAGTTTCTCCCCTGCTGGGGGCCAGCACACATTCAATTGGAGAAAGCATTCTTTTTTAAAAATACTTTGATCTTTTTTAAAAAATGTTCTGGGATACATGTGCAGGTTTGTTACATAGGTATACAATGTGCCATGGTGGTTTGCTGCATGTATCAACCCGTCATCTAGGTTTTAAGACCCACATGCATTAGGTGCTTGTCCTTATGCTCTCCCTCACTTTGTCCCCCACCCCCCGACAGGCCCCAGTGTGTGATGTTCCCCTCCCTGTGTCCATGTGTTAACACTGTTCAACTCTCACTTGAGTGGGAACATGCGGTGTTTGGTTTTCTGTTCCTGTGCTAGTTCGCTCAGAATGATGGTTTCCAGTTTCATCCATAACCCTGCAAAGGACATGAACCCATTCTTTTTTATGGTTCCATAGTATTCCATGGTGTATATATGCCACATTTTCTTTATCCAGTTTGGGTTGGTTCCAAGTCTTTGCTATTGTAAACAGTGGTCCAATAAACATACATGTGCATGTGTCTTCATACTAGAATGATTTATAATCCTCTGGGTATATACCCAGTAATGGGATTGCTGGGTCAAATGGTATTTCTGGTTCTAGATCCTTGAGGAATCGCCACACTGTCTTCCACAATGGTTGAACTAATTTACACTCCCACCAACAGTGTAGAAGCATTCCTATTTCTCCATAGACTTGCCAGCATCTGTTGTTTCCTGACTTTTTAATGATCGCCATTCTAACTGGCATTAGATAGCATCTCACTGTGGTTTTGATTTGTATTTCTCTAATGACCACTGATGATGAGTTTGTTTTTTTTTTTTTCATGTTTCTTGGCCAAATAAACGTCTTCTTTTGAGAAATGTCTGCTCATATCCTTCACCCACTTTTTGATGGGGTTGTTTTTTTTTCTTGTAAATTTGTTTAACTTCCTTGTAGATTCTGGATATTAGACATTTGTCAGAGATAGATTGCAAAAAAAAATTTCTTCCATTCTGTAGGCTGCCTGTTCACTCTGATGATAGTTTCTTTTGCTGTGCAGAAGCTCTTTAGTTTAATTAGATCCCATTTGTCAATCTTGGCTTTTGTTGCAATTGCTTTTGGTGTTTTAGTCATGAAGTCTTTGCCCATGCCTATGTCCTGAATGGTACTGCCTAAGTTTTCTTCTAGGGTTTTCATGGTTTTAGGTTTTATGTTTAAGTCTTTAACCTATCTTGAGTTAATTTTTGTATAAGGTGTAAGGAAGGGGTCCAGTTTCTGTTTTCTGCATATGGCTAGCCAGTTTTCCCAGCACCATTTGTTAAATAGGGAATCCTTTCCCTGTTGCTTGTTTTTGTCAGGTTTGTCAAAGATCAGATGGTTGTAGATGTATGGCATTATTTCTGAGGCCTCTGTTCTGTTCCATTGGTCTATATATCTGTTTTGGTATCAGTACCATGCTGTTTTGGTTACCGTAGCCTTGTAGTGTACTGTAGTATAGTTTGAAGTCAGGTAGCGTGGTGTTCCCCAGCTTTGTTCTTTTCACTTAGGATTGTCTTGGCTATACAAGCTCTTTTTTGGTACCATATGAAATTTAAAGTTTTTTTTTCTAATTTTGCAAATAAAGTCAATGATAACTTGATGGGAATAGCATTGAATCTATAAATTACTTTTAGCAGTATGGCCATTTTCACGATATTGATTCTTCCTATCCATGAGCATGGAATGTTTTTCCATTTGTTTGTGTCCTCTCTTATTTCCTCGAGAAGTGGTTTATATTTATCCTTGAAGAGGTCTTTCACGTCCCTTGTACCTTGTATTCCTAGCTATTTTATTCTCTTTGTAGCAATTGTGAATGGGAGTTCACTCATGATTTGACTCTCTGCTTGTCTACTATTGGTATATGGGGATGCTTGTGATTGTTGCACATTGATTTTGTATCCTGAGACTTTGCTGAAGTTGCTTATCAGCTTAAGGAGTTTTGGGCTGAGACAAAATGGGGTTTTCTAAATATACAATCATGTCATCTGCAAAGAGAGACAATTTGACTTCCTGAGGATTGTTCTGAATGGAAAGTTTACTGTACTGAATAGTGCACATTATGTATGCAAGTAACAAGTGACAATTCAAAGGTCCCTTATGAGATTGTTTCACCCCAGCACATTCACAAATCTCCATACAAAAATGTGTTTAGTTATTCTCCATGGTCTGGATTTGCACATGGATGTATTTTAGCTCCTGACCCAAACTCTGTATGGTAAAATTAATCCTTGGAGCTACTGAATTATAAAGCTGGAAGTTTCCAACAGAGGTCCCAGTGTTGGTCACGGCTTCAGATTTATGAACTCATAAAATGTTAACTGCATTTCTCTGTGATTTGTGTCTCATTCTGTTTTTCACATATGATGTATAAGTGAAGTACGCTATCCCCAGATGACATCAGTGCCCTGATAAACCTATAAAATGCTCTTGTGTTTAACTGTCTTCATACCCTAGCAACATAAAAATTTAATGATATGAAGATGAATAGAACATCTATAGATTTCTTAAAGCTACTGATTTTACTGTCCTAAGCTGAAAAAGTATTAAGTGGGTCAAAGCCCAACATGAGCTAACTGGGCTCTATCAGCAGAAGTTCTGGTAGGATGATTGGGCTTCCTGGGTGATCTGCAAAAACTTTTATTTTCTCACATTTCCTTCAGGGACAGTGGTACACACTAAATTTCATGAAGCCTTATGCTATAGTCTGAGTGTTTGTGTCCGCCTAAAATTCGTATGTTGAAACCTAATCACCAGTGTGATGGTATTAGGAGGTTGGGCTGGTATTAGTCTACTACTTGGATATGTCTGGGCACATATGGAAGGATTATGAATGAATAATAGGATTAGTGCCTTTATAAAAGAGGTTCCAGAGAGCTGCTTTGCTTCTTCTGCCATGTAAGGACACAGCTAGAAGGCTGTGAACCAGAAAGTGGGCTCTCACCAGACACTGAATCTGCTGGCACCTTGATCTTGTACTTCCTAGCATTCAGAAATATGATAAATACATTATTGTTGTTTATAAGCTACCCAGCTTATGGTATTTTGTTATAGCAACTCAAATGGGCTAAGAAACCTTAGTTCTAAAGACATTACATAACTGATGTGAAAGGCTGACCCTAATAGAATAGATAGGTGATTCCTCTTGTTTGGGCAATTGGCCATCAAATTCAAAAATGGCAAAAGGACATAAAAATGAACCAAACATCAGAGTCATTGCAGCTTGAAACAAAGCCAGTCTCAGGTTAGACAATCCCCATGGCCAAAAAAGGGCCACAGACATAAAGAACTTCCCAAGAGTATGAATGAGAAAAGGGAAAAAGGCAAAGAAGCACATGGAAAAAGAGAAGTTTAACAGAAAGGGAGTGGAGGATATCGGATGCCCTAGACAAGGTAAAGCAAGTGCCAGTTGAAGGACCAGCCAGCAGAGCAGCATCCAGAATTCAAAAGGACAAAGCAATCTCATCTAATCTCCTTGCGATATAATTTATGATACAAACCAGGAGACTTTTGGGAGTAAAAAGAGGGTGCTCTTAATAATTATGCCAGACCTACAGGTGCACGTTGGACTTTCCTCTGGCTGACTGGTCAACCTTTCCATAAGATCCTCTATGATCAGGCTCCTAGCTACCTGCCTTCTCACACACTGAAGCAAAAGCCTGTTCTCAGGTACCTCTGCTATTCTAACAGCAAAAGCCAACTTCTTTCTCACAGAGAAGCTCCTATTTATGTTTCATATGCCGCACACAAGAGCCCTAGCTGGTTAGCTCAAGTTCCCAGGCCCACTATACTAAAGAGACTAAAGTAAAATCAACAGACCTCACCACCACCTTCTCATAAGTTATTCTAATTCAAGGACAAACGACAAAGCTATCTCATTCTGGGCCCTAAGGTTTCATCCTGTGGATCAAGCCAGAGAGTACTTTGGTCACATGCATGCTTCTAGAAAGAGCACAGTGCAGAGGATTGTTAGAAGGACCCTGGAACTCAGTCCTCCAGTGTCTATCATTTCCTCTCTTGCCATAGCTCTCTACTTATCTCTCACAAGGTGATTTTTGTCTCTTATTTTTCCCTAAAATTCCAAAATAGGCTGTTCTGGCCTGCTCTTTAGACCAAAGTGCTCCAACTGTCTTTTTGCTTTGAGTTCTAAGGATCCTTATCAAGGCTTTACCATTTATTATACCATAGATTCCTAGCTCTCGTCCTGTGATAAGCTCATGTGCCTGAAACCTCTTGCTTAGTTAGGAGTTATCTTCCAGGAGGCTCTGTGGTCCTTTATAACAATGGACTTCTGACAAATCTGCCTCATAGTCCTTCCATATGTGCCCAGACATATCCAAGTAGTAGAGTAATATCAGCTTAGTTTCAAACTGGGACTATTAGCTACACTTACCAATAACCCTATGAGTGAGGAAAATCAAGTGTTATCCCTAATTTTATGAATTAGTTAACAGAAACGTAGAGGGTTTACCCAAAGACGCATATAAGAAAGTATACAGGCAGGATTGCAGTCTAAAGTTATTAGTTCAGGGCACTCTGTACTCACCAATACAGAAACTGCAACAAATAACCAGTAAATCTTGCAAAAGAAACACAATAACAAAGTCAGTAAACCAGTTTTATGCAGACATAATCTAGATGTTTAACATTTTTATATCTTCACTCATACCCCACAGTATTAAATACAGTTAGTTGACCATTGAACAATGTGGGAATTAGAGATGCCAACCCCCTATAGAGTCAAAAATCCACATATAACTTTTGACTCCCCATAAATTTAATTACTAATAGCCTACTGTTGACCAGAAGCCTCACTGATAACACAGTCAATTAACATATATTTAGTATGTTATATGTATTATCTATTATGTTCTTATAATAAAGTAAGATAGAGATAAAATCATAAGGAAAAGAAAATGCATATACTATTCATTAAGTAGAAGCAGATCATCATAAAGGTCTTCATCCTTGTCTTCACATGGAGGAGTCTGAGGAGGAGGAGAAAGAGGAGGAGCTGGCCTTGCTGTCTTGGAGGCTGCAGAGGCTGAAAAGGTAGAGGAGGTGGAAGGGAGGCAAGAGAGGCAGGTACAGAGTGACTAACTGAAAAAGAATTGCATATAAGTGGACCTGTGCTGTTCAAACTTGTGTTGTTCAAGGGTTAACTGTACTTAGTAGATGTGCAATACATATCTGTCAGCTGCTTTATGGGTATGTTGGCTACAGCAGGACTTTATCTCACTTTAAACACTTTGCAAAAGACACCACAGGGTGTGTCAGACTACACATCTTCCTTTAACTTTAGATAACTCCTATTAATGGTCAGAGATGCATTTAATGAATGAAAATGAGCTCATAAATAGAACATTTAAAAGAATATATTAGAAACATACCAGAGCTAAAAACCTCCAGAGCAAGCAAGGGAAGCAATGCACAAATTCAGCCCTCAAACAGCCAAAGCTTCACAGTCCAGTGCTAGTAAAAATTGGTCAGAGACTCTAGGATAATAGGAATTATCAGGCCTGTGTTAAGGCTATCAAAACATACTATCTTTTCCAAGAAAGCACTAGAAATCCAAGTCTCCACCAGCCTATGCCCATGGAAATAATTCTGCCTGCAGAAATTGTTCCACCAGAGAACAAGCTAGCACAAGTCCAAGTTGCTCCTTCGAGCAAACTGTAAAGTCAAAAATGACTTCTCCAGCCCTATGACTCATTAGTGTTCTATGATTTAAACATTTTCTTTTTTTCAATCACCTCCTTACCCAAACCCTAAGGAGAGGAAAAAATTAAACTTTAGACCTTCAAAGCAAGTCAAATGATAGGTGAGTCTAACCGAACAAACAAGTGGTGATTCATTGGCTGATATGTCTTCCCAAAGTGGCAGAGGGAGGAAATTTATTGCTTGTCTCACGCATCCTTCAATATTACCTGCAAAGCAAGCAGATTTAAAGTAACCTTAGCTTGGTGCTGAGGATTTTTTGGCCCAACTCCAAAGCTACTTCCATTATATGCATTTTGCACATACACATACTCATATATACAGAGACAAATGTCTTTGCCATACCAAGATCATTCAATATCAAGACAATTAAATACTCTCTAAAATAAAGCCCCATTTTTGACTAATTAAATAATGTCTAAACACACTGAACAGTGCCAATGCTTTAGAAATGCTTATTCACTGTTCTAGCACTCCTTAACAAAAAGATAGTTGTCAACAAGGAGAAGTAATTTGCATCATCAGGTTAAAACCTTTCCTCTCTCCTCCAGTCCTGCTATCACTTACACACCCACACCAACCACCACCACAAACTTAGATCCAGACAATTTTGGAAAGGCAATTTTAAAGTCTATCTAAGTGTTTATTTTTTTTGCAGCCATTGGCATTTTAGCTTTAAAGTGCTTCTCTGTCATTTTCCAGCAGTCTCTCTGAGCCAAAGTCAGTTCCCATTCCACAGTTCCACAGGGCTGCATCATTATGCATGGCTTATAGTACATTAGGGAAAAGGAATGTAAACATTTCCATCCAAGCACACATTATCAAACTGAGCAGGCAGTGTAGGTGGGTGATGCACAACCTTAGACATGACATCGGTATTTAAGGCAGGAATTTCTCCCACAAAATATGGAATGGAAGGAGGAAGACAAGGAACTGTATATAATATCTCACAAATCCAAGGCTGGTTAAAGTCTCACTGCTGGTGCCACCCTGCTAGTGTTAAATTTTCACAAGATAAAAGTATATTCATCTCCCTTATCCACAGTTTTGCTTTCTGTGGTCTCTCTTGGGCAATCTCAATCTGAAAATAGGTTAGCACAGAACAATAAGATATTCTGAGAGAGAGAGAGAGACCACAGTCACATAACCTTTATTACAGAATATTTTTATAATTGTTATATTTTATTTATTCGTTATTGTTGTTAATCTCTTCTTGTACCTAATTTATAAATTAAACCTTATCACAGGTAAATGTGTACAACTATATAGAATATGTAGAATATATATAGTATATATAGGATTCAGTACATCCATACTTTCAGGCATTGACTGGGAATCTTGGATCATATGCCCCACAGTTAAGGGGGAACTACTGTAACTCCCTTCAAACAAATTTTTGAAGTCCAGGAAGGAGGCCTCTCTGCCTACCTAATGCCAATACAAGTAGGATTAGTCCATTTTCTTTCTATGACTTGATGATCTTAATATTCTATGGCTATAGTCTAAACAGGTTGATCCACCATATATTGCCTACGATGAAGAATATCAGTAATGCATTCTACTGTTCAGGTTTTCAGTGAATTCAGGTAAAATGAGAATACCATGACAAAAACAAACAAACAAACAAAAAAAAAAAACAATCTCAGCCTCCAATTCTCTCCTACCCCACTACTCAAGCAATTTTAATCCTTCACTATTTTATTAATGTCACAATTAGTCATAAAATGCCCCATAAATACCACCTTCATTCTGTGCCTTATTAATTCTGTTTCATGAGTCTCCTTTTCAAAAGTCCATCTTACTCTAGTATTTAGTTCATCTCACCTTCTACACGAAGTCTTTCACTACTCTTCGATAAACAATAATCCCTCATTTCCTGAACTTCTAGAGCAGTAGTTTTCAAACTTCAGCATGATCAGAATGCCCTAGAGAGCCTGTTAAAACAAAAATTACTGGGCCCCTCTGCCAGAGTTTCTAATTCAGTAAATCTGGGGCGGGGCCATAAAATTTGCATTTCTAACAAGTTTTCAGGCAATGTTGATGCTGCTGGCCTAGGAACCACACTTTAAAAACCAAAAATCTATAGTATTTATTTTTAGCATATCTAGCTCTTGATTATAGATTATCATTTATTATTCTTCAGTTGCTTTATGAATATATGTTTGTATCAGATAAGACTTTATGCTACAAAAAACAGAAAATCCAGTGCAAACTGACTTAAATGAAAAGGAGATTTACGGCCGGGCGCAGCGGCTCACGCCTGTAATCCCAGCACTTTGGGAGGCCAAGGCGGGCGGATCACGAGGTCAGGAGATCGAGACCATCCTGGCTAACATGATGAAACCTCGTATCTACTAAAAATACAAAAAATTAGCCGGGCGTGGTGGTGGGCGCCTGTAGTCCCAGCTACTTGGGAGGCTGAGGCAGGAGAATGGCATGAACCCAGGAGGCAGAGCTGGCAGTGAGCCAAGATTGTGCCACTGCACTCCAGCCTGGGCGTGAGAGGGAGACTCCATCTCAAAAAAAGAAAAAAAAAAAAAGGAGATTTATTTTCTCACTTAACTGAAACATGCAGGTACTAGTTGATGTAGCAGCTCAATGATATCTTCCAGGACTCAATATCCTTATATCCTTCTACTCCACTATCCCAGTGTCAACTTCGTCCTAAGACTGGTACATCTCTTGACAATCATATAACTGCCAGCCACAATCAAGACTACATTATTACAATATCCAAAGAGACACAGAACTTCTCACCAGCATTCCAAATAAGAGTACTGAAATTCACCCTGATTGGGTGGTCTGAAGCAAGTAACCTGTTAAGGAGAGGGGGGAATATCAGAAGGAAAGTCTAAATATAGTTAGAAAGAGGGTTAGAAAATGGATCCTGGAAAAACACTCTATATAAGCCTACTACTACACAACCCAACAAAAGTATAACATCAACTAGAGTAGCGACGGTATCATCTACCTCCCTTATATTACAGAGGGAGCACTCAATAAACACTGGATGATTCATTGCTTTTTTTTAAGAAAAAATTCTACCAATTGATTTAGATGTAGCCTTATAATATAGACTAGCTATCTATATAATATATATGTATCATTTAACTAATTAAATTTCATTTCCATTTGAATTTCATGCAGAAAATGTTGATAAGAGCTTTCTGTATTTTCCTTGTATACATCTAAATAAGCCAGCACCATTTTAGACTTTTATTTTTTGTGACCAACATGAAACATTATTTTTCCCATTTATCATGAGAATAATTAATTTTCTTTAAAATGAGCTTTTATCTGAAACATTCATGAGAAACTAGTTACACTGCCTCAAAAAAAAAATGTCTGGCATATGAGTATCGAAACAGGTCTCACTGCCACAGACCATTGTGATTGTTAGAAAGCCTCATTTTATATATTGAGGTAAAAAATCAGTTTCCGTACAACTTTTACTCATAGATCCTAATTTTACTATTAGGGGCCACACAAAACAAGTCTTTCTTAGGATATTGACCATATTTTTGGCATACAATTGAATGTAGATGTCTTATACACTAGAAACTAACAAGACCATCTTTGATATGCTACTTCAAAGAAAAACCAAGTGGAAAAAAATACATGGCAAGATTTTGTATTAGTTTCCTAGGCTGCTATAATAAAAATGCCGCAAATCAAGTGGCTTGGAACAATGGAAATTTGTTCTATCACAGTCCTAGATGTCCAAAATGAAGGTGTTGGCAGGGCCATGCTCCTTCTAAAGGCTCTAGGGAAGAATCTTTCCCTTGTCTCTTTCTAGCTTCTGGCGGCTGCCAGCAACCCTTGGCATTCCTTGACTTATAGCTGCATCACTTCACTCTCTGCTACCATCATTACATGGCCTTTTCCCTTGTGTTTCTCCACTGTGCCTCTGTGACAGAATCTGCCTTTTCTTTCTCTTATAAAGACACCAATCATTGAACTTAAGCCCACTTTAATCTAATATGACCTCACCCTAACTTTATTAATATATGCAAAGACTCTATTGCTAAAAAGGTCATATTCACAGGTACTAGGGTTTAGGATATGAACATATATTTGGGGGCAAGCACAATTCAACTCATTACAACTGTATAGGGCATCAATATTCTCGAAAATTATATAAGTCTGTATGCTTAAAATATTTCATGACTTCAAAAAATTTTAAAGACGAATTATGTGAGTAGAAGGTAAGATAAGTTCACATAAAAATTCCAAAAACAGTAAAGGAGAAAACTCACATTTTGCGGCTAATAAGTAATTCAAATGTTAATAACACTCCAATTGAGTGTTTACTACATATCAGAACTATATTGAGCTCTTTACATGCATTAGCTCATGCATTCCTCACAACAGTCACATGGTAGGCATGGCAGATAGACAGAACAATAATGCTACCTTTCCATTCCCCAAAAAGATGTTCACATTTGTATCTTGGAACGTGTAAATACATTACTTTGCATGGCAAAAGGGCCATGTACAAATGAGATTAAAGTTACAGACCTTAAAATAGGGAAATTATTCTGAATTATCTGAATGGGCCCAATCTAATCACATGAGCCCTTAAAGTAGAGAACCTTTCCAGGCTAGAGAGAGAGAGAGAGACAGACAGACAGATACAGAGTGATGTGATGGAAGAAGCAGCAAGAGAGATTCAAAGAGTGAGAGGGATTCAATCCATCGTTGCTGAATTTGAAGATGAAGGACGGGGCCATGAGCCAAGGAATGAAGTTGGCCTCTGCAAACTGGGAAGATCCCAGTGGACAGCCAACAAGGAAATGGAGACCTTAGGCCTACAATCACAGAAAATTGATTTCTGCCAACAATCTGAATGAACAAGGAAACAGATTCTCCTCTAGAGAGTCCAAAAAAGCATGCAGCCCTGCCAATAACCTGATTTTAGTCCAGGAAGGACCCTGTCAGACTTTTAACCTATATAACTATAAGATAATAAGTTTATATTGTTTTAAACCACTAAGCTTATGGTAATTTGTTACAGCAGATAAAAAACTAACACAGTAGGTAAATATTATCACTGCCATTTACAGACCAAAAAGCAAGCAATTCATTTCAGAAATATTAAGTAATATGCCTAAGGTCACACAAATACTAAGTAGCAGAACAGAAATTTAAACAGAAATATTCCTCAAAGTAAAGCTCATGCTTTTTTTTATCACAATGTTATACTGTTCGTCTCAAGAAATAAGATCCCTGAGAAGTTAGTTTTAAAAATAAAAGAATGTTGACCTCAGTGCCTTATGTCTCAGTGACTAAGTGTCTTACATTAACTTTATTGGCAAGTACTTTCACTCATGCCAATAAAGTTAAGCAGGCAACTTTTATGGCCTAAAAAATACTGGACTACAACAGCAGAGTTGACTTTCAGAATATTTATACGTGAGCAAATATATATTTGTAAACCTTTTTCTCTCCTCTTCTTTTCCCTCATCACTCCCTCATCCCTCCCCCTCCAATATCCCACCAATCTAAAACATTGTTGTACCGCAAACAGCCAAGGATAGCCAAGATGTTCCTGAAAAACAAGTTTGGGAGACTTGTTCCTCTCTTTAAAACCTCAAAACTTCATACAGCCACAGTAATTAAGATGGGAAGAGAAAACAGACCAATGGAATAAAACCGAGAATCCAGAAACAGATTTATGCATATATGAAAATTTGATAGGTTGCCATTGATAATCACAGGAGAAAGAGCAGACTATTTTAGAAATGGTTCTGGAATAATTGACTATTTATACGGAAGAAAAAAAATAAAATTGGATCACCATGTCACTCCATAAAAAATCAATAGCAGATCAATTAAATAAGACTCCATTTTATTTGTGAGTATTCTCAATGACAGTATAGTTATTTGCATACATGCAATAAGAAACTGTTTTCTTTTGTAACAGGACACAATTGAAGAAACTGGTTATGTCACCAATGCTTTGACTGGAATGGCATGCTTTCATTCCAGTTTTCAATCAAAGTTGACTTGTAGAGCCAATAAAAGCCCCTTGGGAAATGTGGCCTCATACCTTGTCTATGTCATCCCTGTACAAGATTCCCAACTTGTGGTAAGTAAAGAATGTCAACTTTCTAACAGGCCCAGGAGCCCCAAGCTATCTTGGAACCTCAAGAGGAGAGGAGAGAAATGTACCCAACTCATAGGTATTTGAGGGTACAAACCCATGGCTAGGCTCAGCTTTATAAAAGTCTTATCTAAGATTCCTTATGGAACAGAGTTCCATCAAAGCCCATTTTTAAAGCCTATGTGAAAAATCATTATTCTTGCTGTACTTTATGCAAATAATCAGGCCAAGTACAATAAAACTAAAGTATATGTTGTAAACAAATCAGCTATATCATGATGTGTTTTTAATAAACATGGGGACTGGAGAGAGAAAAATTAGGGTTCGAAAGAAAAACTATAGTATACCTGCTGTTAGCTGTTCTTGAGATTTTTTTCCTGCAGTTTGGACTAAATCCTTGTGGGCTATAAGTCCCCAAACTAATACTTTCAAATCTTTACTTTTAAAACTGGGAATTGCACCCCTTACTCTAGTACTTAATATTTACCTTATAGTATGCTGTTCTCTTAAATGTGGTACTAAAACTATAGATGACAATACTAACATCTTTGCCATGCAAACCTTGGAACCCCAAGCAGGCCTGCATGAGTATGCTCAGACAGTTGCAAAGTGGTTCCACTCCTCTCACCTTGGGGTCAACACCTACCCCCACTATACCCCTGATCAGCAGGAAGAAATTAGAGTGGTCTTCACACTTTTTCCATCTTATTAGCCAACACCTTAAGATTAAGGTGTTATAAAATCCAAAGAGAAGGATTGAAGCGATCATTGCAAAATTATAACAGTGAAACAGATCTGGTCTAACCAATGCCATCTTCTAACCTCCAAACTGTCCTTGTTCATTTCTGGGCAAAGGCTGAACTAACTTTGGGAGGAACTTAGTTTATAGTTCAAAACAAAGACAATAACAGCCCTTTCCCAAAACAAACAAAAACTTCTTGTCTGGCGACTAAACTGCCTTTGTAGGACTAACAAATTAGCCACAGGATTAAAAACTATGATTTAGGAGTCATGCAGCTAGAGGCCACAAGATTCTGACCCTCCCTAAACTGCTCCCAAGATCAGTGCTTGAGATATTTTGCAGACCCTGCATTTGATGGATCAGCTGGCACCACCCAAATCGATAAACTGACTCATCTGATCTTGTGGCTTCCACACAGGAACTGACTCAGTCCAAGAGAACAGCTTCAATTCCCTATTATTTCATCTTCGACCCAACCAATCAGCACTCTTGACTGACTGGCCTTCCCCCACCCACCAAATTATCCTTAAAAACTCTGATCCCCAAATGCTCGAGGAGACTGATTTGAGTAATAATAAAACTCCAGTCTCCTCCCAGCGGAAAAAAAAAAAAAAAATACTCCATTTGAAAGTCCAAACCTAAAAATAAATAAGGGAAAGTATCCTTTTTGACTTCAGGTTAGGAAAAACATTTTAAGCATAGCAGAAAAACAGTAAAGAAAAAGATTGATACATTTAATCCATCAAATTTGAGAACGTCTGTTTATCAGAAGACACCATGAAGAAAATTAAGAGGCAACCTACAAACTTATGGAAGATAACTGAAAATCATATAACAAAGAATCAATATTGGGGGTATATAATGAACTCATATAAATCAATAAGGAAAAGACAAATTGTTCAACAGAAAAAATGGTCCAATAATATGAACGGGTATTTTTTTAAAGAGAAATTATTAATGGCCTATAAAACATGAAAAACTGCTCAATCTCATTTGTAATCAGAGAAACACAAAATTAAAAACATAATAATAAGAATTTTACAACCACCAAATTGGTAATAAATTGAAAGTCTATTAATATGAAGTATTGGTCAAGATGTGGAGCAAAAACTTTTATACTCTGCTGACAAATTGGTAGGAACACTTTGGAAATGTTGAATACGTTTATTCTCTATGATCTTGTAGTTCCAAACATATATATACACCCTAGAAAAATTCTTGAACATGTACAACAGACATATACAAGAATGTTTCATTCTTTCTGTCTCTCCAAATCCCTAATATCAATAGTAGTGTCAACAGTAGCACCTGTAATTGCAAAACCTGGGAATAAACCAAATATTCCCCAAAAAGACAATAGTTAAATTATAATATATTCATACAATGGAATACACTGCTGAAAATGAATTAAATACAGCTACATGCATTAACATAAAAAATCTCAGAAATATGTTAAGGGAATAAAGGAAGTCATGGTATCTTTTCATCCATAGAAATGTAAAAACATAAAACTAAACAAGATTTTGTATAAAGATATATACACACAATTTTTAAAACTGAAAATAGCAAGATAATGAGGAACACAAAATTTAGCATAGTGCTTTTCTCTTGTTGGAGGTGATAACGAGTGAGGGGGTGCTGCAGGGCTTGCAAATGCACTGATAATACTCTATTTCTTAAGCTAGAGATGGGTACTCATCTATTATTCTTTTGCACATATGATATAGTTCACTATAAACATTTTATACATCAGCATAGAAAATACATATTTTGAGGAGTGGTTTTCAAGCTGTGCTTCTCTGAGCTGCCTAAATAATCACTGGAAGAGAGAGTAATTGGGGTGGCCAGAGCAGTAGGAGTGTTAAGGAGGTAAGACTCTGGGCTCTCCCACTTCACTTTCACTCAGAGCAGCTGCATCCCTCTGAATATAGAGAAGGTTTGACAAGAACTTCAAGCAGGATTATTCTGCAGAAAGAAGCGTACACACTGAATTACAAGGTCCCCTTGTACAGTTAGGTATTTGTTTATATAGCATTAGCTATTTAACAGAGGGCCAAATATATCAAAAACTCAAGCATCAGCAGCCATTGCCCAGTGATGACAAATTCAAACTTAAGGTAAAACAGTTGTGAAATGATATTATAGGTCAGGGTGAGAAAACTGCTACCTATTTACTTGCAACCTTTCAGGAACCCATCAACAATGAAATGGATAAAGAGGGGTGGCTTTTCTCTAAGCTTCTATCCTTGGTTCCTTCTTCCAATCAGCTGTAAGTTTCATAATGATTTCCAACATCATAAAATGGTCTGTCTCATTCTTTTTCCCCCTACCTCAGCTGTTCCCTCTCTCTCATGCATTCTCTCCAATAAAATGTTCCATGTGACTATAAATTTTTTATTTTATAAAATATGTCAGCAAATGTGAAAAATTTTCAACTTCTCATTATTACAATCTCTCCAAATCCTTAACATCAATCATATGGTATTACTGCAAAAAATCCTAATCTAGCTGTATGATTCAGCAATTCCAGTATATAAATGGACACCATCAAAAATGTTTTTATGGCTTTTAATTTATTTTTTCTTTTCAATATAGCATTTTCAACCTGGTGCAACATCCCTGTTTTGTCTTTTTGTCTGGCAAAGGTCAGTTTTGACTGTGCCTTCGTGTTTCAGCAGAAATGAATAATCTGCTTCAGGAGGGCAGTTTTATGCTCTGACTTACCCTTTAATTACTTTTTAATCATATATTTGGTATATTTTTGCATGGCCGTTCATCACTTTCTTTGCAAAGTTTCCTTGTAAGTGAGAATGAAAACACTTATTCTGAATAGTATTGAATGAAGCTATTACAGAGAAGGTACATCCTCACCTCACAATAGGCATAGGTTACCAAAAGGTGGGTACAGATGAAATTTCTGTAAATCCAGCCTTATCTTTCCATTAACAAATATGTTCATTTCTAATATGCTTTCTATTCATATTTGAGTCATTATCACTGATTATTTGCCCTTTAACTTATTATTTTATTTAGGTCTCTCCTCCAAGTTGTTAATATTCTATAAAGACACATCAAATGCACCAAGAGAATGTAATATTTAAAGAACCAAAAGGAGAAGTTTTGGGATATGGGAAGGCATTTTGTAATGCAACTAATCACCTTCCTAATTTGTTGAGGCTTTTAGCTTTCAACTTTCATTTACAGATAAATACTCTTATAAACGAATACCTATGTGAAGGATACTGTATAAAAAAGGATTTCTAAGTCCTAATGGAAGATCTTGTACTCAATAAAGGAGTTACTCTATGCACTGCATCACAAGCTAGTGTACCAGTACACAGACAGGAGATATAGCAGTGTTCTATAGAATTTGGCATACATCCTGGCACATCTTCCTAGGATTTCAATATTACTCAGAGACTTCAGGAAAATACTAGTAAGTTAACTAAATAATTAAATGCAGTATTTTTCATTAAAACAGACATTCTACAACAGAAAGTTATATTCATATGTGAAAGTAACATACAAGAATTCCAAAAATTGTTTTGCTTTAGAAAGTACTTAGAATGTTGCTCTCTCACCCTCACAGTTACAAAGTTAACTCTTCTCTGCCATTAGGGGTAATTTGCCAGAAAAGTTTGAGAGGCCAGATCTACAGCATTTCTGATAGGAAGGTATCCAGTCTCTATTTGAAAATTTCATAGCGTGTGTGGGCTTTCACCACAAAAACATAGAGGATTCCACTGTTCAAAAAGCCTTTAAGGGCAGGCTGGCCACCTTACCTGCCTCCATGTTATTCCTTCAGGTACTAACATGCCTTTGTTCCCCATCTTCTTCCCCCATTCAAGGTTAGTTTCTTTTTCCACAGTTAAAGGCTACATTTTATTGAACCATAAGAAAAGCAGCCTTAGCAACCTCAATAACGAAGCTCTTCTCATGCCCGCTGTTTATCCCTCTGCCTGACTCCCTCTCTGGAATGGGGTAGGTAAGAAGATAACAGAGCAGAGGCGACCTGGTCACACTCCTGCCTGCCGGGCTGGAGAAGGTAGGGCACATGCGCTCCCTGGGATTCCAGTGCAGTACACTTCAGCTCCCACTGTGCCCTGCGAGCCAAATCACAGAGGACGATGAAGGATTCGACCATAGCAAAGAACCGTATAATGACCGTAGAGGGGGAGAATCATTTAGGAATCAGCAAAGATGGCCAGGCGCGGTGGTTCACGCCTGTAATCCCAGCACTTTGGGAGGCCGAGGTGGGTGGATCACTAAGTCAGGAGATCGAGACCATCCTGGCTACCACGGTGAAACCCTGTCTCTACTAAAAATACAAAAAAATTAGCCGGGCATGGTGGCACATGCCTCTAGTCCCAGCTACTCGGGAGGCTGAGGCAGAAGAATGGCGTGAACCCGGGAGGTGGAGGTTGCAGTGAGCTGAGATCGCACCACTGCTCCCGAGCCTAGGTGACAGAGCAAGACTCTGTCAAAAAAAAAAAAAAAAGAAAAGAAAAAAAAAAAAGAAAGAAAGAAAGAAAAAGAAAAAAAGAAAAGAAAAAAAAGAAAGAAATCAGCAAAGATCTATTGAATAACTTTGGGGGGATGTTCAAGTAAACATCTTGGGTGAAAAAGATGATACACCAGTCCATTTATGCAACAAATGTGAATTATCAATTAAAATCTATGGACGGATGATTACATGTAAGCATGTTTTTTCGCTAGGTCGGTGCCATTTTATATGGAAAAGGAGGAGATAAGGGGTGTCCAGGCTATAGCAATCCTGTGAAGCAAATTGACAAACATACACAAGGTTCTATCTTCCTAGCACGGTTCAAGGGTTCAAGAGGGACCTAGAGGCTCATATCAACTACTGTCATATGAGAGTGTAAAACCCTGTTGCTTGTGCCTGACTAGAAAATGTTCATCCTCCATGACATCCCATCACCAGTTGAAATCCCTAACCATTTTATGATGCGGTCAGACAAGCACCATGTGAGCCAATATTCCCCCAAAGCAGCACATGATGATACCTACCTTCTTTGCAGTATTTGCCACATGAGCTACATCATTAGCCCCAAGGATATTCATGCTCCTGCAGCAGAATTTTTCATGGCTTTACCTCCATCTCCTTCAGTAAGTCAAGGAACCATTTTATTTTGATTTTTATTTCAACAAGAAAACATGGCAATTTCATAACTGTCCCTATTCAAAAGCACTCCAATTCAGGTGCTTGAGAACCACACCTACTTACTCCACATTTGGTCACCATCATCCTGAATATCAAGGTCAACCAGTAGTATTGAGTTCTTATAATACTCTGCCTCCACAGCTACATTCTGTACCATAGCACCTCTTCTGCCACCAACAAGCCATGCAATGCCACATCTTCCTTGGGCTACAGGTACTCCTCACTTGGTTCATAGCTAAGCTTCAAGTCCAGCAATGACCTCTACTCTACCACCCTCTTCACGGACATAGTATTGTCCAGATGCCACCTCATATAAGATATATTCTTCCAGGACCTGCCTCACAAAAACATGTAAAAACACACCCTTCTCACCGTTATAATCATAACTCTTTACCCAAGTTCACTGAATATCAAGGAACTCCGAGTTCTCCATTTATACAACCAGGGGAAATGGTTCATGACATGTGGCCTGTACCTGGATGGCCACCCCTTCCTCTATGAATGCAGAATCTGCCTTCTCAAACCCTACTTCTTCAGGCACATCATCCAGGTCAGACAAGATACAGAACATATGACCAATGAAAATACTATTTTGAACAGACTATATGATAAGGGGAAAAAAGTAAATATTGTCAACCTTCTAATCATGCTTTTGACTGAGGAAGGCAAAGCATCTCTTACAAAGATGCCTGTAAAACACGACATCTTATCTCTTAAAATAGTTTTAAACTATGATCTCGGGAATGATTACAAGTACTTTACTATAGTGTAGATAAATGGTTTAGTTGAGCATAGCTGTATTTTATCAACTTTGTTACCCTAATGTGGTAAATTGACCCAAAACTGACCATTTGCAATATTATTTTCTTAAAAATATGTGTGTTCTGCTTCAAAAGTATTGTTTCTGTTAAACCCAATGTTTAGTTGTTATTGTGACATATTTTGTTAACCTGGGTAAAAGGAGTAAATTTCATTATGGTGGTTAAAACAACAATATGAGCTTTATACACAAATCTCAGTGTAATTTAGAATGTCCTTGTTTCTAGGGCCAAATTGTTCTTTCTCAATGTAGCTAGGCTCTGTGGTCCAAATCATCTGCAGGCTGAGCACTGCCATGGATTTTAGAACCCATACAAATGAGGCCGGGCACAGTGTCTCATGCTTATAATCCCAGCACTTTGGGAGGCCAAGGCAGGTGGATCACCTGTGGTCAGGAGATCGAGACCAGCCTGGCCAAAATGGCAAAACCCCGTCTCTACTAAAAATACAAAAATGAGCTGGGCATGCTGGTGCATGCCTGTAATCCCAGCCACTCAGGAGGCTGAGGCAGGAGAATCACTTGAACCTGGGAGGCGGAGGTTGCAGTGAGCCAAGACCATGCCACTGTACTCCTGGGAGGCGGAGGTTGCAGTGAGCCAAGATCATGCCACTGTACTCCAGCCTGGGCCACAGAGCGAGACTCTCTCTCGAACAAACAAACAGAAACAAAACAAAACAAAACAGAACCTATGCAAATGAGAAGCATTTAAGCAGCTCTAGCCCAAACCTTTCAAACCCAGCATCAAATTCTTCTTGCTACTCCAACTCTGACCTTATGCCCTAGTTATAATGGGACACCTCTACTTTCTTGAGAGTCAGTGTTCACCTCATACTCTGGATACAGTTACTAAGGCAACGCCTTTTCTTCTTCCTATGCATGAATCTCTATCCAGGAAATTTATTAGGCAGTATTACCCCTCTAGGACTGTGACCTTGACTTGTCTTTGCCAGTATAAGGGTACATAAAATTCTAAAAATTAATCTAAAATTCTTTCTGGTATAAAAAAGTGAAGATAACTTGCTCTGTTTTCTTTTAGTATTTCCTTCAGAAAACTTGAGATTATAAATGTTAGCTCTGTCTCTTTGAAATGTATATAAATTTTTTTCAGAGCTAATAAACCTCTTGCCAGTTTTGCAGCCAAGTGTGCCAATTCTTAGGTGTCATTCTTAGGTGCCAAGGAGCCCTTCGAACACCAAAGTGAACACCAAAAAGAATGATGCCCTATCTCCCTGCCTGTGGGAATCAGCTCCAAAATGTAACTTCTTACTTGTCAAAAACATATGAGAAATCTTATTTTTCCTTTCAGTAAATACAGTGAACATGTATGTAATGAATTAACATATACATAAAACATAAAAGGTTGAGAATGTTTTTGTCTTTGCAGTTGTTTTAATGCATTACCTGTGATGCATATGGTTTAGTGCTTATTCAATGACAAAACTATTTCGTTCTTTCCTATGTTTTATATATAGGTTGCATTGGGTTGGCAGGAGATGTTATGTTTAATTATTTCCCCAACAATTTAGCAATAAGGATAGGATCTTTCTGGCAATTACTGAATTGGGTACATCATCTGAAAGACTTGTGGTCACACAACAGTCAGGTAAGAGACCTTGAATTATAGAAAGTCTCCTTTCTAGCTCTTCACTTTTTGGAAGACTACCTGAGCCATCCACTCCAAATTCAAGATTTTATTATTGAGTGAGGGTGGCTGATACCAGATCTAAAATCCCATCAGGATCACTATTAGCTTTGATGGTAGAAAAATATGGGAAGCCAGAAATGTTGCCTGCAGGTCTTTCTTTTAAATCTCTTAAATTTGAATACCTTTTTGTCACATTTGGAATGAGCATACATGTAAGAATCTAGTTTTACAGTTTCTTTAATTTGGGCAAATTATAGTTGGCTCTCCATATCTGTGGGTTCTGTATCCAGAAATTCAACCAACCACAGATCAAAAATGTAGTGAAGCCTATGATGGTTGTGTCTGTGCTGAACATTTACAGACTTTTTTTCTTGTTATTCCCTAAACAATACAGTATAACAGCTGTTCATATACCATTTGCATTGTTTTAGGTATTAGTAATCTAGAGATGATTTAAAGTATACAGGAGGATGTGTATGGGTTATATGAAAATACTATACCATTTTATAGAAGGGACTTAGGTACTCAAGGATTTTGGTACTTTAAGGGATCCTGGAGCCAATCCCCCATGTATATAGAGGAACGACTGTAACGTATCTGGGGGGTTCTTATCTTAAAAATGCCTCACTTCAGCCATAAGAATTATTGGTAGTTATGAGATTACTGCCATTTTAAGGGGAAAATAAAATAAATGATTTAATAACAAGAAGGAAAGATTGAGGAAAATGGAAGAGGAAATACAAGAATTAAAGCGACTTTCTCTTTCACATAAACCTCTTCCTTTCTCTGCTGTCCCAACTATCTCTGATCCCCGTGCACTTCTCTCTTTCCCTGCATCAAATTGACTCCTGGCAAGAAGGAGGCACTGATCTTTTAGATAGCTCCTTGGGCTCCCCTGAGCTGTGGTAGCAGCCACCACTCTTATTGAAAAGGCTCAAGTCCTTACATTGGGTCACTAGATTTATTTGGGTATTCTACATACGATGATAGTTATAAGTACATAAAACAGCCTTTGTTGGTGTGCCATCAGAGTGACTATGAACAAGCATTGTTATCCAATTCTAATATCATGCCTGGGAGATGCAATTTCCTAGACCTTTGTACTCTTTTGCCAGATCTTAGTCAAAAATATCACAACCGTAAAATGATCATAGAGGCAAATGCTAGGCCCCAATCTGATTATCTTATACTCCTTTTCAAAATGCAGATTTCATAATGTTTACCGATGAACCATGTACTTGGGATAAAAGTGGCCAACTGAAGGTTTCTTATGCTGTGGTGACCGATCATGAGATCTTGGAAGCTTATGTTTTGTCTGTAATTAAGTTGGCACAAGTAGGTAAGTTAATAGCCATCACTAGTGCTAAAATTATTGGTCTGAACTTAGAGTGAATATATATGCCAGTGATAAATATATGTTTGGTGTATATTATGCAACAGGGCAAATTTGGAAAAATAGGAGATTCTTGACTTCAACAGGAACTACAACATCTCATGGATAATCAAGAGATTATTTGTTAGCACAGAATAGAATGATGAAATTACTGAAGGCAATGATTTTGCCGACAGCTGCAAAAGTCGTTGTTAAAACATGTCAGACTTCAAACTTAGAAGTCCCACTTTTAATACAAAGAACCTGTGTTTATTTTCAGAAAAATAAGATTCATGAAGGGAAACAGACAAATATTAAAAAGGGATTAAAAGAAATTCAACTAGTCTATAGGAATTATCCATAAAATAATTCCTATACCACAGTATTTGCTTCATTCGTTTTTGTTGCATTATCTAACAAAATGATTTAGGTAACAGAGGGATGTTAAAAACACTAGACTCTAGCCAGGTGTGGTGACTCACACCTGAAATCTCAGCTACTCTGGAAGATAGCTTGAACCCAGGAGTTCATGGCCTGCAGTGAGCTATTATCATCCCGCTGCTCTCCTATCTGGGCAACAGAGAAATACTCTATCTCTTAAATAAATACATGAAGAGGCACTAGACTCTTACTACACCAATCAAAAAGATGAAATTATTCAAAACATATTAAAGAGACTTGTTATTTGCAAGCAAAATACTTTACAGGCTATTTCCAAGTACCGCAGAAAATTTTCCTCAATCAACTTTACGAGGAAAGTGATGGCACTTAGATTTCATAGAATTAGTGACTATAGAGGGAAATTGATTTCATAGAATTAGTGCCTATAGAAGAGATTTTGCCTGGTTATGGTGTATATGATATCTGAATGGCCTAAAGTCTTTCCTTCTTGAAACGCTTATGCTCAACCTTATGCTAAAGGTTCTCTTAATGCACATAACCTCACTTTTGGTATCTCAGAGCTTATTCAGTCAGAAGAGGAAATAATTTTATGTGCACTGTTGTCCAGGAATTTTGCAGATATTTGCAGATTACTATAAGCTATCATCATACTCCAAGTAGAATAGATGATTCAAACAGTAACAAACTCATTGGCTATCATTCAACAATCCACTATGTTAAAATGGCCTGGATATTTACCAATGGCTTTGTTAAAATTGGTTTTGTTAAAAATTAGAGTGACTCTTGCAAGTAATAATGTTATCTCTCTCTTTGAACTTATGTTCGGCAAGCCTGTGAATTTAGGTCTGAAACCACTTACTCTGCTTGCTTTAACAATTCTCTCATAATCATGTTCAATAGCTAAAAGGGTTTCTCTCTTTTCTAGAAATCTTGAGACATAAAGTGAAAAGGACCTGGAAGGAACTACTGGAAGAAATGTCACCCCTATTAAACTGGGCAATTTTGTTTAAATATGAGTGTTCTAGAGGAAAGATGCATTGTCACCAGGCTGGATGGGACCGTTTCAAGTGTCACTGATCACTCATATGGGTATCAGAGTGAAAGAAAAACCAGATGGCTTCATGCTTTCCATGTGAAGTCAGCTCCTCAGGAGGACTAGACTGCAGTTTCCACAAAGAATTTGAAGTTTAATTTCCTACTAATATTGATAATGAACTCAACTGAAAGGAGGTATTCTAAGGAACGTATTATTCTGACTACCTTGCTGTCCTAGTTGCAATAGTTTTTTGTTCAATTACTATAAGAATCACATTTTATTAGAAAAACATGTTATTTGTTACACTGTTTTTTCTTTCTGTATTCCCAATAATGGTCCCTACAGTCACATTTCCTCTCTCCTCTAAATTGTATTCGCAGTACAGAAATGCTGGGCCTGCATTTATGAATCCAACAATCTGATTATTGGCCAAATAAACACGAGACCATGTTCATTACTAGTTTTTATTATCAAAGCAAAAGTAACTACTATGCATCCAGAAACTGAAGCCCTAAATTTCACACACAAAAAATTGTTAACTGGTTTGATTGGAAATATAGTATAGAAAAGAAATGCATCTAATTAAGTGTCTGGCATTTATGGATAGAGACCTCAGAAGACAGATCTAATGTCAATCGATTAACTTGAGGATAGAAGTTTTCTCCAGTCCTACTACGGATAGATAAACAAAGGTGGATATGCCTGTTATCCATGGATATTTACTTAACTGTTATAATAATATAACTACTAGTTTGGGCCGAAGTAAGAAATGGCCCAAAAGTTGGGTTTGTCCTCCAGACTTAAAACTATTAGAGCCATGTACACTAAACACTGAAAATTCAATGTGTCCCCTTCAACGGGTACTTCATAATAAGACTTGGATACTACATCATGGCCATGAGTGTCTTTGCGTTTTGCATCTGGGAGAAATTATTTGGGAAGATGGGATAATTACCAAAGGGCCTAGTTTATCCTATAAATGCAATATTACTCCTGTGACTGATGAGAATTCAGAGGAAATTCATTGGGCCTTACAAGAAAAACTCAGTTAAAAAATGTATATTATCAGGCTCCAGAGTTAAGCTATTAACTCGGCCAATAGGGATTTCTTTTGTTTGTTTGTTTGTTTGTTTGTTTGTTTGTTTGTTTGTTTGTTTGTTTTCTGAAGATAGAGTCTTGCTCGGTAGCCCAGGCTGGAGTGCAGTGGTGCGATCTCAGCTCACTGCAACCTCTGCCTCCCGGGTTCAAGTGATTCTCCTGCCTCGGCCTTCTGAGTAGCTGGGATTACAGGCGTGTGCCACCATGCCAGGCTAATTTTTGTATTTTTAGTAGAGACAGGGTTTCACCATGTTGGTCAGGCTGGTCTCAAACTCCTGACCTCATGATCTGCCCACCTTGGCCTTCCAAAGTACTGGGATTACAGGCATGAGCCACCACGCCTAGCCGGATTTCATTTTTTAAAACTACAAAATAATACTCAAGTAGTTAATCATTTGAAAGCAGAAACAAAGACATGACCACAGTTTATGAAATTAATGTATGATTAGGATAATTTTTGTGTATGGCTAATCAAAAATCTGCTTTAACCATTCACAACTGGTATGTTATATTTAAAGATTCCCCCAAGAAAAATATTGTACTAATTTTTGATTCATCCTATTATAATTCTGATAATTGCTTTATTTTGTATTTTACCATGGACTTGCTGGATATAAATATCTCAAGACTGCTGCAAACTGCCCAGAGAAAGGTTAAAATGTCAAAGTAAATAACTGGAAAACTGTAGTTTCAGTAGAAAATAGTAACAAGGAAAATTGTAAGGATAAATACAAATCTAAAAATGAATTTTAATTTAAAATTTTCCTCAGTGCAAAAAGGAAAGAACTATTCCCCCTCCCTTTTCTTTCAGCATTTCCTTCAGAAAATGGGATTATAAATAAGCTTCTTGACAGTTTTGCATCCTAGGAATGTCATTCTTAATGGCCAAGGAGCCACCTCTTTTAAAAGTGAACACTAAAATAGGTGGTGCTCTCTTTCCCTGTGGAAATTTAGCTCCAAGATGTAACCTCCTGCTTATCAAAAAGATATGAGAGGTTGTATTTTTCCTTTGGATAAATACAATTAACATGTATATAATAGATTAACATATACATAAAACAAAAGGGCAGGAGTTCTTTTTTGTCTTTGCAATCTCTTTAGGGTATCGCCTGTGCATCATGGTCTGGTTTAATGCTTATTCATTGTATTTCATTCTGTGTTCTACATTCTGTGAAGATATTTTAGTGGATTGGCAGGAGATTTTATTTAGTCATTTTTCCCCACCACCAGTTACATACTATGGACAAAAGTTTTTCCCTAGACCTCCAGCCCAGTGACTAAAATCCTGAAACACAGTGATCTGTGGAATTCACTTGTTGCAGGCTGCTCAATAGCTGCCTAGATTTTCTAGCTAATTTAATCAAACTCTACTTAAGTGACACTAATGAGGTTAAGTGAAACCCTTAGTTTCATCTGGAAAACATACTGATACCCTCAGCATGCTAAAAGCACATCGATATGCTCTAGGATGCATTCACACTTCAGTTCCCACCAGTTCAATTGTATGCTTAAGAAGAGTCTAATGTTTTAGTTCCCAAATCTGTTGTATGCTGCTAGTGCTTATAATTATAATTATGAAATGTAATTAAAGCTTGCATAAAACAATGAAATACGACTACACAAAAAGTTGTTTCTATCAAAACTAATCTGTGTTGCGTTAGAAAGACTTAGTGACATTTGGTGGTCCTTAATAAAAAGCCAGCTGTCACCCAATAGTGAGGCCCACAAAGAGATAAGCTCCATTTACCTATAAATAATTTCAAATCAGCATTGCTTTCTTTTTAAAATTAATTTTATTGGAGTATAATTCTCAGAGTAAAATGCACCCACTTAAGTGTAAAGTTAAAAAAGTCTTGACGGCCAGGTGCGGTGGCTCACGCCTATGATCCCAGCACTTTGGGAGGCCGAGGCGGGCAGGTCACTTGAGGTAAGGAGTTCAAGACCAGCCTGGCCAACATGGTGAAACCCCATCTCTAGTAAAAATACAAAAATTAGCCTGGTGTGGTGGCATGCACCTGTAATCCTAGCTACTCAGGAGGCTGAGGCAGGAGAATCGCTTGAACCCACGAGGCAGAGATTGCAGTGAGCTGAGATCCCGTCATTGCACTCCAGCCTGGGCAACAGAGCAAGACTCCATCTCAAAATAAATAAATAAATAAGTCTTGACAAATGTGGATACTAGCGTATATATCACAATCAAGATATAGAATATTTTGATACAACAAAAAGTTCCCTCTAGCAGCTTTGTAGTCATTCCCTAACGCATCACTGGCCTCAAACAACCACTGGTACTATAGATCAGTTTTGCTTGTTCCAGTAGTTCATCTTAATGGAATTATACAATATGTATTGTTTGGTGTCTGGTTTCTTTTGTTCGACGTGTTTTGAAATCAACCCATGTTGTTGCATGTAGTAGTTTGCTGCATTAGTAGTTTACTCCTTTTATTATGAAGTAATATTCCATTGGATTAATGTACTATATTTTTTGTTCTTTTAAATGTTGATAGCTATTTTTATTGACTTCCAGTTTGGGACAATAATACATAAAGTTATTAAGAGCATTCATGTGTAAGTCATTTTGTGACCATATGTTTCCTTTTATTTGGAATGTATAAGCATGTAGAAGTCCAAAATTCTGGGTAATATAAAAGTACATTGACCTTTATAAAAAAACTGCCAAAAGTAGCTGACCGTACCATGTTACACACTCACCAACAATATATGAGTTCCAGTAGTTCCACATCTTCCTCAAAACCTGAGATTATCAGTCTTTTTTAGTTTTAGTCATTCCATTGGGTGTAGAGTGGTATCTCATCGTGTTTTTTATTTGCATCTTTCTGTTGACTAATGATGTTAAGCATCTTTTAGTGTGCTTAATGGCTATTCATATCTCCTTTTGTGAGGTGTCTGTTTAAATCTTTCTCCCATTAATATTGTATTACTTGTCTTCTTACTAAGATATAATAGTCATTTATATATTATGGATAAAAGCCCTTTATCAGATGTACGTTTTGCAAAAATTTTCTCTCTGCCTGTGAATTGCCTTCTAATTTTCCTTTTGAAGAGCAGAATTTGTCTTTTTTTATGTTTAGTGCAAGGCTGTCAAGATTTTCTCCTGGCTGGGCATGGTGGCTCACGCCTGTAATCCCAGCACTTTGGGAGGCTGAGGTGGGCGGATCACGAGGTCAGGAGATCGAGACCATCCTGGCTAACATGGTGAAACCACGTCTCTACTAAAAAATTACAAAAAAATTAACTGGGCATGGTGGTGGGCACCTGTAGTCCCAGCTACTTGGGAGGCTGAGGCAGGAGAATGGCAGGAACCCAGGAGGCAGAGCTTGCAGTGAGCCAAGATCATGCCGCTACACTCCAGCCTGGGTGACAGAGTGAGACACTATCTCAAAAAAAAAAAAAAAAAAAAAAAAAAATCTCCTATGGATTATTTTAGAAATTTTTATAATTTTAGTTTTGTTTAATTCTACAATCAATTTAAAGTAAACATTGTATATGATGTGAGGCAATGGCCAGTGTCCATTTTTTCCCATATGGTTATCTATTTTCTCTAGTACCATTTGCTGAAAGGCTATCTTTTCTCCAGGAATTACTTTGGCAATTTTGTCAAAAATAAATGGAACATATGAACATATATGTGCATTTTTAACTCTATTATTGGGCAAGTCCTAGTGGTGTGCTGGGCTCAGAGCCAGTGGATTTGGGGGAACGTGGCATAGTGAGATACCAGCCAGGACACCCAAGGGAGTGCTTGCACCACTCTTCCCCAAAAACCCAGAAGTACAGCTCATAGCTCTGGTAAAGACTTCCCTCTCCTCCTCTCTTGAGGAGAGGAGAGGGAAGAGCAAAGAGGACTTCATTTTGCAACTTGCTCAGCTACAGTATTTTGCTCAGCTACAGTAGGACAGGCCACTAGGCAGAGTCCTGAGGCCCCCATTTCAGGCCCTAGCACCTGGGCAACATTTCTAGACACACCCTGGGCCTGAAAGGAACCCATTGCCTTGGAGAGAAGGACCCAGGTCTGGCAACATTCATTACCTGCTAACTAAAGAGCCCTTGGGCCCTGAATAATGAGCAGCAATACCCAGGCCGTGGGCCATGGGTGAGACTCTCAGACATGCTGGCTTCAGGTGTGACCCAGCATATTCCCAGCTATGGTGGGTATGGGTAGAGACTCCTGCTTGAGTAAAGGAGAGGGAAGAGTAAAGGGGACTTTGTGTTGCAGCTTGGGTACCAGCTCAGCTGCAGTGGGATACAGAACCAAGTAGAATCTTGGGGTCCCTGATTCTAAGCCTTGACTCTTAGATGGCATTTCTGGACCTTCCCTGGGCCAGAGGGGAGATCTCTGCCCTGATGAGAGAGTCCAAGGCCTAGAAGCATTAACCACAAGCTGACTGAAGAGCCCTTGACCCTTGAATGAGCATTGCCAGTAGCTAGGCAGTACTCACCACAAGCCTGGGGCAGTGGTAGCCATGGGAAAGAGTGGTCTGCTTGTGAAAAGGGAAGAGAAGAGTGGGAAGAAACTTGTCTTGTGGCTTGGATGCCAGTGCAGCAGCAGTAGAATAGAGAACCAGGTAGATTCCTAAGGTTTCTGAATCTGGGCGCTGGCTCCTGGACAGCATTTCTGGATCCACCCAGACCTGGGGGAACTCACCACCTTGAAGGGAAGGAGACAAGCTTGACTGGCATGGCCACTTGCCTACTGTAGAGTCCTAGATCCTTCAGCAAATATAGGGAGTAGCCAGGCAGTGGAGACTGTGGGCCTTGCGCAAGCCCCAGTACTGTGCTGGCTTCAGGTCCATAGTCCCAGTGGTAGTGGCCACAGGGGTGCTTGTGTCACCCCATCCACAGCTCCAGGCAGTGCAGCACAGAGAGAGAAAATCTGGGAGAAATAAGGGGAGAGAACAAGAGTCTCTGGCTGGTAACCCAGAAAATTCTTCCAGATCTTATCCAAGACCACAAAGGTGGGTAGATCTGTGAGTGTACAAGAGCCACAGCATTGCTGAGCTTGAGATGGCTCCCAATACAGATACAGCTGCAGAGACCAGAAATTTAGATTACAACCACCAAAGTCCATTTCAGTACCTGGAAAGTCTTCCTAAGAAGAATAGGTACAAACAAGCCTAGACTTGTCTTGAAGATTAAAATCAATACTTAAATCTTCAATGCCCAAACACTAACAAACATCCACATGCATCAAGATCATCCGGGAAAACATGACCTTACAAAATGAACGAAATAAGTCACCAGAGACCAATCATGGAGAGACAGAGATACATAACTTTTCAGACAGATAATGTGAAATAGCTGTTTTGAGGAAACTCAAAGAAATTCAATATAACACAGAGTAGGAATTGAGGAACCTATCAGTTAAATTTACCAGAGAGACTGAAAAAATTTAAAAGAATCAAACAGAAATTCTCGACTTGAGAAATGCAATTGACATACTGAAGAATGCATCAGAGTCTTACAAAAACGAAACTCATCAAGAAGAAGAAAGAATTAGTGGGCTCGAAGACAAGCTATTTGAAAATACATTCAGAGGAGACAAAAGAAAAAAAGAATAAAAAAGAATGAAGCACACCTGCAAGATCCAGAAAATAGATTGAAAACAGCAACTCCAAGAGTTATTGGACATAAAGAGGAGGTAGAGAGAAAGATAGGGGTAGAAAGTTTATTCAAAGGGGGCTGGGCACAGTGGCTCATGCCTGTAATCCCAGCATTTTGGGAGGCCGAGGCAGGCGGACCACGAGGTCAGGAGATCAAGACCATCCTGGCTAACACAGTGAAACCCTGTCTCTACTAAAAATACAAAAAAACTAGCTGGGCGTGGTGGCAGGCACCTGTAGTCCCAGCTACTTGGGAGGCTGAAGCAGGAGAATGGCGGGAACCCGGGAGGCAGATCTTGCAGTGAGCTGAGATCGCGCCACTGCACTCCAGCCTGGGCGACAGAGCAAGACTCCTTCCCAAAAAAAAAAGAAAAAGAAAAAGAAACTTTGTTCGAAGGGATAATAACAGTAAATTTCCCAAACCTAGAGTAAGACATCAATATTCAAGTACAAGAACGTTATGGAACACCAAGCAGATTTAGCCCAAAGACCACCTAAAGATATTTAATAATTAGGGCCAGACGTGGTGACTCACACCTGTAATCCCAGCATTTGGGAGGCTGAGGAGGGCAGATTACCTGAGGTCGGGACCAGCCTCACCAACATGGAGAAACCCCGTCTCTACAAAAAAAAAAAATTAGCCCACCATGGCGGCTCATGCCTGTAATCTCAGCTACTCAGGAGGCTGAGGCCGGAGAATCACTTGAACCGGAGAGACATTCAACAGAGCTATAGTAACGAAAACAGCATGGTACTGGCACAAAAAATAGACACATAGACCAATGGAACAGAATAGAGAACCTAGAAACAAATCCACGCACCTACACTGAACTCATTTTCAACAAAGTGCCAAGAACATACATTGGGGAGAAGACAGTCCCTTCAATAAATGGTGCTGGGAAAACTGGGTATCCATATGCAGAAGGATGAAACTAGACCTTTGTCTCTTGCCATATATAAAACTAAATCAAAATGGGTTGAAAACATAAATCTAAGACCTTGATTTACAAAACTAATAAAAGAAAACATGGCAGAAACATTCAGAACATTAGACTGGGCAAAGATTTGTTGAGTAATACCCCAAAAGCACAGGCAACCAAAGCAAAAATGGATAAATGGGATTACAAATATTTGCAAGCTATCCAGGTGACAAGGGATGAATAACCAGAATATATAAGAAGCTTGAGCAACTCTACAGAAAAAAAAATCTAAAAATCTAATTTTCAAATGGGCAAAATACTTGAATAGATATTTCTCAAAAGAAGACATACAAATGGCAAACAGGCATATGAAAAGGTGCTCGACATCATTGATCATCAGACAAATGCAAATCAAAACTATGATGAGATCATCTCATCCCAGTTAAAATGGCTTTTATCCAAAAGACAGGCAATAACAAATTCTGGTGAGAATCTGGAGAAAAGGGAACCCTCCTACATTCTTGGTGAGAATGTAAATTAGTACAACCACTATGGAGAACAGTTTCTTCAAAAAACTAAAAATAATCCAGTAATCCCACCACTAAGGATGTACCCAAAAGAAATGAAGTCAGTACATCTAAGTGATATCTGCACTTCCATGTCTATCACAGCACTATTCACAATTGCCAAGATTTGGAAGCAACCTAAGTGCCCATCAACAGATGAATGGATACAGAAAATGTGATATATATATATACACACACACACACACACACACACACACACGTGTATATACACTACATATATAGAGTATATATGTACTACTTATCCATAAAAAGAATGAGATCTTGTCATTTGCAATTGAAGCAGCCTCATTGTCTGAGGTGTTAGCCAGAGTTCTTTGTGTCATGACCAAGAAAAATAAGGAGCGTATACACCAAGGGTGAGGTTGGAGCGAAAGTTTAATAAGCAAAAGAGGAAAGCTCTCCACAGCAGAGAGGGGGTCCAAGAGGGTTGCTGTTTTACAGTTGAACACAAAAGCTTTTATTAGAAAGTTCCCCTGTCTGTGTAGCTGCCTGTGTAATTGCCCTTATCTGTGCAGTCACAGGCATGTCTCAGGCAAGCCTCCGGCTACCCATACAAGTTCGCATGGAACCCACCATGTACATGTCCATAGAAGGGGAGGAAACTTTCCTGGGTGCCTGCTGATTACACAAAGAACAAAGGCGTTTCTATGTTTGGACTTGCTCCCTTATCTGTGTAGCTGCAGCTTTATTTTTCTTTTTTTTTTTTTTTATTATTATACTTTAAGTTCTAGGGTACATGTGCATAATGTGCAGGTTTGTTACATATGTATCCTTGTGCCATGTTGCTGTGCTGCACCCATCAACTCGTCATTTACATCAGGTATAACTCCCAATGCAATCCCTCCCCCCACACCCCTCCCCATAATAGGCCCCGGTGTGTGATGTCCCCCTTCCCGAGTCCAAGTGATCTCATTGTTCAGTTCCCACCTATGAGTGAGAACATGCGGTGTTTGGTTTTCTGTTCTTGTGATAGTTTGCTAAGAATGATGGTTTCCAACTGCATCCATGTCCCTACGAAGGACACAAACTCATCCTTTTTTATGGCTGCATAGTATTCCATGGTGTATATGTGCCACATTTTCTTAATCCAGTCTGTCACAGATGGACATTTGGGTTGATTCCAAGTCTTTGCTATTGTGAATAGTGCCACAATGAACATACGTGTGCATGTGTCTTTATAGCAGCATGATTTATAATCCTTTGGGTATATACCCAGTAATGGGATGCTGGGTCATATGGTACATCTAGTTCTAGATCCTTGAGGAATCGCCATACTGTTTTCCATAATGGTTGAACTAGTTTACAATCCCACCAACAGTGTAAAAGTGTTCCTATTTCTCCACATCCTCTCCAGCACCTGTTGTTTCCTGACCTTTTAATGATTGCCATTCTAACTGGTGTGAGATGGTATCTCATTGTGGTTTTGATTTGCATTTCTCTGATGGCCAGTGATGATGAGCATTTTTTCATGTGTCTGTTGGCTGTATGAATGTCTTCTTTTGAGAAACGTCTGTTCATATCCTTTGCCCACTTTTTGATGGGGTTGTTTGTTTTTTTCTTGTAAATTTGTTTGAGTTCTTTGTAGGTTCTGGATATTAGCCCTTTGTCAGATGAGTAGATTGCAAAAATTTTCTCCCATTCTGTAGGTTGCCTGTTCACTCTGATGGTAGTTTCTTTTGCTGTGCAGAAGCTTTTTAGTTTAATTAGATCCCATTTGTCAATTTTGGCTTTTGTTGCCATTGCTTTTGGTGTTTTAGACATGAAGTCTTTGCCCATGCCTATGTCCTGAATGGTACTACCTAGGTTTTCCTCTAGGGTTTTTATGGTATTAGGTCGAACATTTAAGTCTCTAATCCATCTTGAATTAATTTTCATATAAGGAGTAAGGAAAGGATCCAGTTTCAGCTTTCTACTTATGGCTAGCCAATTTTCCCAGCACCATTTATTAAATAGGGAATCCTTTCCCCATTTCTTGTTTCTCTCAGGTTTGTCAAAGATCAGATGGCTGTAGATGTGTGGTATTATTTCTGAGGACTCTGTTCTGTTCCATTGGTCTATATCTCTGTTTTGGTACCAGTACCATGCTGTTTTGGTTACTGTAGCCTTGTAGTATAGTTTGAAGTCAGGTAGCGTGATGCCTCCAGCTTTGTTCTTTTGACTTAGGATTGTCTTGGAGATGCGGGCTCTTTTTTGGTTCCATATGAACTTTAAAGCAGTTTTTTCCAATTCTGTGAAGAAACTCATTGGTAGCTTGATGGGGATGGCATTGAATCTATAAATAACCTTGGGCAGTATGGCCATTTTCACGATATTGATTCTTCCTATCCATGAGCATGGTATGTTCTTCCATTTGTTTGTGTCCTCTTTTATTTCACTGAGCAGTGGTTTGTAGTTCTCCTTGAAGAGGTCCTTTACATCCCTTGTAAGTTGGGTTCCTAGGTATTTTATTCTCTTTGAAGCAATTGTGGATGGAAGTTCATTCATGATTTGGCTCTCCGTTTGTCTGTTACTGGTGTATAAGAATGCTTGTGATTTTTGCACATTAATTTTGTATCCTGAGACTTTGCTGAAGTTGCTTATCAGCTTAAGGAGATTTTGGGCTGAGACGATGGGGTTTTCTAAATATATAATCATGTCATCTGCAAACAGGGACAATTTGACTTCTTCTTTTCCTAACTGAATACCCTTGATTTCTTTCTCTTGCCTGATTGCCCTAGCCAGAACTTCCAACACTATGTTGAATAGGAGTGGTGAGAGAGGGCATCCCTGTCTTGTGCCAGTTTTCAAAGGGAATTTTTCCAGTTTTTGCCCATTCAGTATGATATTGACTGTGGGTTTGTCATAAATAGCTCTTATTATTTTGAGGTATGTTCCATCAATACCGAATTTATTGAGCGTTTTTAGCATGAAGGGCTGTTGAATTTTGTCAAAAGCCTTTTCTGCATCTATTGAGATAATCATGTGGTTCTTGTCTTTGGTTCTGTGTATATGCTGGATTATGTTTATTGATTTGCGAATGTTGAACCAGCCTTGCATCCCAGGGATGAAGCCTACTTGATCATGGTGGATAAGCTTTTTGATGTGCTGCTGAATCCGGTTTGCCAGTATTTTATTGAGGATTTTTGCATCAATGTTCATCAGGGATATTGGTCTAAAATTCTCTTTTTTTGTTGTGTCTCTGCCAGGCTTTGGTATCAGGATGATGTTGGCCTCATAAAATGAGTTAGGGAGGATTCCCTCTTTTTCTATTGATTGGAATAGTTTCAGAAGGAATGGTACCAGCTCCTCCTTGTACCTCTGGTAGAATTCAGCTGTGAATCCATCTGGTCCTGGACTTTTTTTCGTTGGTAGGCTATTAATTATTGCCTCAATTTCAGAGCCTGCTATTGGTCTATTCAGGGATTCAACTTCTTCCTGGTTTAGTCTTGGAAGAGTGTAAGTGTCCAGGAAATTATCCATTTCTTCTAGATTTTCTAGTTTATTTGCGTAGAGGTGTTTATAGTATTCTCTGATGGTAGTTTGTATTTCTGTGGGGTCGGTGGTGATATCCCCTTTATCATTTTTTATTGCATCTATTTGATTCTTCTCTCTTTTCTTCTTTATTAGTCTTGCTAGAGGTCTGTCAATTTTGTTGATCTTTTCAAAAAACCAACTCCTGGATTCATTGATTTTTTGGAGGGTTTTTTGTGTCTCTATCTCCTTCAGTTCTGCTCTGATCTTAGTTATTTCTTGCCTTCTGCTAGCTTTTGAAAGTGTTTGCTCTTGCTTCTCTAGTTCTTTTAATTGTGATGTTAGAGTGTCAATTTTAGATCTTTCCTGCTTTCTCTTGTGGGCATTTAGTGCTATAAATTTCCCTCTACACACTGCTTTAAATGTGTCCCAGAGATTCTGGTATGTTGTATCTTTGTTCTCATTGGTTTCAAAGAACATCTTTATTTCTGCCTTCATTTCGTTATGTACCCAGTAGTCATTCAGGAGCAGGTTGTTCAGTTTCCATGTAGTTGAGTGGTTTTGATTGAGTTTCTTAGTCCTGAGTTCTAGTTTGATTGCACTGTGGTCTGAGAGACAGTTTGTTATAATTTCTGTTCTTGTACATTTGCTGAGCAGTGCTTTCCTTCCAATTATGTGGTCAATTTTGGAATAAGTGCTATGTGGTGCTGAGAAGAATGTATATTCTGTTCATTTGGGGTGGAGAGTTCTATAGATGTCTATTAGGTCTGCTTGCTGCAGAGATGAGTTCAATTCCTGGATATCCTTGTTAACTTTCTGTCTCATTGATCTGTCTAATGTTCACAGTGGAGTGTTGAAGTCTCCCATTATTATTGTATGGGAGTCTAAGTCTCTTTGTAAGTCTCTAAGGACTTGCTTTATGAATCTGTGTGCTCCTGTATTGGGTGCATATATATTTAGGATAGTTAGTTCTTCCTGTTGAATTGATCCCTTTACCATTATGTAATGGCCTTCTTTGTCTCTTTTGATCTTTGATGGTTTAAAGTCTATTTTATCAGAGACTAGTATTGCAACCCCTGCTTTCTTTTGTTCTCCATTTGCTTGGTAAATCTTCCTCCATCCCTTTATTTTGAGCCTATGTATGTCTCTGCGTGTGAGATGGGTCTCCTGAATACAGCAGACTGATGGGTCTTGACTCTTTATCCAGCTTGCCAGTCTATGTCTTTTCATTGGAGCATTTAGTCCATTTACATTTAAGGTTAATATTGTTATGTGTGAACTTGATCCTGCCATTATGATATTAACTGGTTATTTTGCTCATTAGTTGATGCAGTTTCTTCCTAGCCTCGATGGTCTTTACATTTTGGCATGTTTTTGCAATGGCTGGTACCGGTTGTTCCCTTCCATGTTGAGTGCTTCCTTCAGGGTCTCTTGTAAGGCAGGCCTAGTGGTGACAAAATCTCTAAGCATTTGGTTATCTGTAAAGGATTTTATTTCTCCTTCACTTATGAAACTTAGTTTGGCTGGATATGAAATTCTGGGTTGAAAATTCTTTTCTTGAAGAATGTTGAATATTGGCCCCCACTGTCTTCTGGCTTGGAGAGTTTCTACCGAGAGATCTGCTGTTAGTCTGATGGGCTTCCCTTTGTGGGTAACCCGACCTTTCTCTCTGGCTGCCTTTAAGATTTTTTCCTTCATTTCAACTTTGGTGAATCTGGCAATTATGTGTCTTGGAGTTGCTCTTCTCGAGGAGTATCTTTGTGGCGTTCTCTGTATTTCCTGGATTTGAATGTTGGCCTGCCCTACTATGTTGGGGAAGTTCTCCTGGATGATATCCTGACGAGTGTTTTCCAACTTGGTTCCATTTTCCCCCTCACTTTCAGGCACCCCAATCAGACGGAGATTTGGTCTTTCTACATAATCCCATACTTCTTGCAGGCTTTGTTCATTTCTTTTTCTTCTTTTTTCTTTTGGTTTCTCTTCTCGCTTCATTTCATTCATTTGATCCTCAATCGCTGATACTCTTTCTTCCAGTTGATCGAGCCGGTTACTGAAGCTTATGCATTTGTCACGTATTTCTCGTGTCATGGTTTTCATCTCTTTCATTTCGTTTATGACCTTCTCTGCATTAATTACTCCAGCCATCAATTCTTCCACTTTTTTTTCAAGATTTTTAGTTTCTTTGCACTGGGTACGTAATTCCTCCTTTAGCTCTGAGAAGTTTGATGGACTGAAGCCTTCTTCTCTCATCTCGTCAAAGTCATTCTCCATCCAGCTTTGATCCGTTGCTGGCGATGAGCTGCCCTCCTTTGCTGGGGGAGATGCGCTCTTATTTTTTGAATTTCCAGCTTTTCTGCCCTGCTTTTTCCCCATCTTTGTGGTTTTATTTGCCTCTGGTCTTTGATGATGGTGACGTACTGATGGGGTTTTGGTGTAAGTGTCCTTCCTGTTTGATAGTTTTCCTTCTAACAGTCAGGACCCTCAGCTGTAGGTCTGTTGGAGATTGCTTGAGGTCCACTCCAGACCCTGTTTGCCTGGGTGTCAGCAGCAGAGGCTGCAGAAGATAGAATATTGCTGAACAGCGAGTGTACCTGTCTGATTCTTGCTTTGGAGGCTTCCTCTCAGGGGTGTACTCCACCCTGTGAGGTGTGGGGTGTCAGACTGCCCCTAGTGGGGGATGTCTCCCAGTTAGGCTACTCAGGGGTCAGGGACCCACTTGAGCAGGCAGTCTGTCCCTTCTCAGATCTCAACCTCCGTGTTGGGAGATCCACTGCTCTCTTCAAAGCTGTCAGACAGAGTCATTTGCATCTGCAGAGGTTTCTGCTGCTTTTGTTGTTATCTGTGCCCTGTCCTCAGAGGTGGAGTCTACAGAGACAGGCAGGTTTCCTTGAGCTGCTGTGAGCTCCAGGCAGTTGGAGCCTCCCAGTGGCTTTGTTTACCTACTTAAGCCTCAGCAATGGTGGGCGCCCCTCCCCCAGCCTCCCTGCTGCCTTGCCAGGATATCGCAGACTGCTGTGCTAGCAATGAGGGAGGCTCCGTGGGCATGGGACCCTCCCGGCCAGGTGTGGGGTATAATCTCTTGGTGTGCCTGTTTGCTGAAAGCGCAGTATTGGGGTGGGAGTTACCCGATTTTCCAGGTGTTGTGTGTCTCAGTTCCCCTGGCTAGGAAAAGGGATTCCCTTTCCCCTTGTGCTTCCCAGGTGAGGCAATGCCTCGCCCTGCTTCAGCTCTTGCTGGTCGGGCTGCAGCAGCTGACCAGCACCGATTGTCCGTCACTCCCTAGTGAGATGAACCCAGTACCTCAGTTGAAAATGCAGAAATCACCGGTCTTCTGTGTTGCTCGCGCTGGGAGTTGGAGACTGGAGCTGTTCCTATTCAGCCATCTTGCTCCGCACCCCCCCCCAGCTTTATTTTTCAAGCTATTCCTCTGTTTAAAAGAATTCTACCAAGGACCTGCCTTAACCGTCTGTGTTTTTTTGTTTGTTTGTTTGTTTTTTCCTTTCTTCTCCCTCACAACAGCATGGATGGAACTGGAGGTTATTTTGTTAAGTGACATAAGCCATTCAGAGAAAAACAAACTTCACATGTTCTCATGTGTTTGTGGAAGCTAAAAATGAAAACACTTGAACTTATGGAGATAGAGAGTAGAACAATGGTTACCAGAGGCTGGGAAGGGTAATAGGAGGTTGGGATGGAGGTAAGAGTAGTTAATAAGTACCTAAAAATAGAAAGAATGAATGACATACTATTTGATAGCACAACAGGGTGACTATAGTCAATAATAACTTAATTGCACATTTTAAAATTACTAAGTGTAATTGGAGTGCTTGTAATAC
The DNA here is from genome assembly GCF_003255815.1 of Theropithecus gelada. Classification (NCBI taxonomy): domain Eukaryota; kingdom Metazoa; phylum Chordata; class Mammalia; order Primates; family Cercopithecidae; genus Theropithecus; species Theropithecus gelada. The sequence continues at coordinate 118,295,968 of NC_037689.1, read as the reverse complement.
AAAGAAAGGATAAATGCTTGAGGTGATGGATACCCCATTTACCCTGATGTGAATATTACACACTCTATGCCTGCATCAAAATATCTTGTGTACCTTATAAATATACACACCTACCGCGCACCCACAAAAATTAAATATAAAAATTGTTAAATAAATAAAAAGGTAGTTGAAGGTCACTGAGTTTCACTGACTAACATGTGGTGGTTTCCTGACTAAAGCCCCTTAATTTGGAAACACTGCCTGCTCGCTTGCTTACTTGTTTGCCTGTTCTTTTATGTATGTGTGTCATCATACATAAATTAGGAAGAAATTTTCCCTTTGTATTCCAAAAAAGGTAAACAATTTGTCATTAGATTTCTTCATGGATACAGTGTTTCCTCTCTGGGGAACAGAGGGTACAACACTTGTCTAGTTAGAATTATCATCTAGAACTCCCCACAGAAGTTTGGCTCTGGACTGCAAACAAAACTGTTCTTTCATACTCAATCATATGAGTCATTCTAGCGGTGGTGTTCAGTACCATTGGGGCAGTTGAAGAGTCACACCTTCAGACAGAAGACAAGAAGTATGGCTAATATTAGGATATCTGGGGGCATTGTATTTAATAGAGAATAAATAGTATATAAAACTTTCAAATGAATGTTTTAAGTTAAAATTAGATATTTAAATATATGTATTTACAATTCCCTGATGTAATTGATTTTTTTTAGTTAACTCTAGTCCTGATCATATAAGAGAGCCTTTATTGTATTGTTTACTACTAATTTGTTGCAATTGCCTCAATCCATCTCATAGACATAGAAACGTACATGCATGTACACTCATACACAGTAAACTACTGGCCTAGACTCTGACATACTGTCTGTTTCCATGTTTAGGGCTAACCTGCACTGTGTGTTCTACTGTGAACTTCCTCCTAAACTCTGCAGCTGGATCTGTGCCTGCCTCAACCCAGTTAGGCCAATATAGTTGCAGATATCAGTCTTTTCAAGTGTGCCTCTTTTTTGTTTTAAGATATGATACTATTTATGACCTCTGGAGTGTCTCAGGCTCTTGAAGAGAGTAAAGCTCCTATCCACATTTTTTCTGCTTTGTTTTATGTGCAAATTCACTTCAGAAAAGCTGTATTTAACTTGGCTTTCTCTCCAAGAATGTAAGTAGTTACTAGATTCATTTTAGCCAAATGTCATTATAGCAAAATTAACTCGGTTTATCATGGGGTTTGAACTTGCAATGCAATGATTTTCCGTCTTTAGCGTACATAAAAATTTCCAAAGCAGTAGCTAAAAACATGTATTCCTGAGCCCATCCCCCCAGTCCAAGAGATTCTGAGTTAGTAGGTCTAGGGTGGAGTCCATGAATCTACCTTTTATATAAGCACTAAGGTGATGCTAATGTCAAGGGTGCTGTGGACCACACTTTGAAATGTCATGCTTATTAGCTTGTTAATAAAGCCCACATGAATCCACTCAAGTAATAGAAACACAAATCTTCCTTTCAGTACTTTCAAGAATATGCATCTGGAAGCCTGCATTTTCTCCTCTGCTAGCATTAAATGCACAGAAGGAACTCAAGAGCTAAACTTCCAGCACTGTTCCTTTAAAGAGCATCATTATTCTAAAAATGGAATGTTTGCTTGCTTCCTTCACAAAGAAAACATTTTGTTTGCTGTGGGAGTAAAAGGTGTTATGACTGTGAAATTTTTGTTCACCAGACAAATTCCAGTCCTGTCATATGACTTTAGACAATGCTCTCTCTTAGCTGTTTGTATAGCACTTCAAAATCCTGAGAAGGTGGTTTCCATGTAGGCCAATGTCAGTGTTATTTAGAGGACACACAAACAGAATCAAGACTTAGAGCTACTTAAAGGGACACAACAGTGGCCTCCCCAGAAATAGGACTTGCACTTGCTGAAGTCACTGAGTCACCCTAAAGCACAGACCACCCACCTCTTTTAAAGGTGTGGGAAGTGAATTACTTCTCAAGCTCAAACTTCAGAGTCTGGCTCAAACACCCCTTGGGATGCCCTTTCCATACCTGGATGCCAAGCTCCTATAAGGCTTCAGGCAATGGCAGAAATATGAGGATTCTGTTTCAGCTCTGACACTTGACTAAGACCTTGAGCAAATCATTTCACTGTTACGGGCCTATAGAATTAGGATATCAATATTGACCTCAAAAGATGATTATAGAAGTTGAGTTTAGTTCATAAAAATATGTAGCATAGTACCTGGTAGTAAACCATTGCGACATTCGTTCTTTCATTTCCACCTCATAATTTGGTCTGGAGTCATTGCCACGCCAATCGCTCAGTGGCAGTGAGAGTGTCTCCAGCCACCAGCTAGCTCAGGGCAACACCCTTTTGCAATTTACACTGTGTGCCATTTAATATGGTTGATTTCATGGGCTGGCAGTTATCTTAACAGTTGAGGTGCGGTCATCAGTTACCAGTATGACAGAGTAGCAAGCATGTTATGAGTTTTAATGCTAATTGAGGATATTTCCTTTTCTTAAAATCTCATTTTAATCTATTTATTTTCAGACTACTTTCATGAAATTTAAAAAGTAAATACAGCACTATTTGGGTTTACCTAACAGATCAAGAAAGGGAAGGACTCACAGAGGTGCAAAGGAGGCTATGCAATTTTCTGAAAACCTGATGAATGCTATGAATGCTGTCTCCTGGGGAGAAAAACACACATACACATCATATTTTGCATTCAATTTATGAAGGTTCACAGACCCCCCCACAGATCATCAACAAAACCCAGACTAAGAAGCTCTTATATGAGTATTGTCATTTACCATTCTTTCTCAAGTAAACAAGGATTCTGGGTCAACTCTGAGCCCCTCCTATCCCTAATAATAACATATGAACTTCTTCTCTGTGAAGGCTATTAAAACCCCACAGAAAACTTTTGTGGACTTCTTTAACAAACACATGGGTTCTCAAAAGGACTACATGCAGCATATGTCTAGGCAATGATGGGGTTGCCATGGTGAGGTGATTAGAAACTCAATTAGTTTAGAAAATATGTTTTCCAGCTTCTATAAATTTGGCAGAGACAGAAGGCAGGATGAGGGGAATAGTACAAGGAAGACTAAGTTTTCTCCAAAGGCCCCATTCAAATTTTAGGAGTCATGTTATCCACATTGCTCACATGATATTGCAACTATGTTGGGAAATGCTTCCGCTCCACTATCAAGCACTGCCTCCCACCTTCCCCATTCTGCTTTTTCTAGTGGGGATTTCAGAATATCAACTTGCCAATTCTCTGATTCTCAGATATAAAGGTCAAACAGTGAGAGATCTGTTTTTCAGGTGACAATCAGCTGGGAGAGGCAAGGATAAAACAGACTGCATACAGTAAATAACAGGAATTAGACATCAGGCAAAAAGCAAGTGGTAGCTATGTTCAATTAGCTTTTACTATTATATATATTTTAAAACTTTCAGTGTAGGCGTGGCATGGTTATTCATAACCCAGTTTCCTCCTACAAACAGAGACTATGTTTTAAGGGTCAGATTGTAGCAACATTCAGATATAAAGGTAACAATCCTGGCCTTGCTTCAACAAAATGTAAATGCAGAGTTGTTTTTCCATAACAATCATTCCCACTTTCCCTCAACCACTGTGATTAAAGATATGCTTTTGAGAGGAAGCTGCTCAAATCAGTAGTGCAAGCTGTGGCTAAAGAATAAGAGACGTTGTGGTTTACACGCACATCCTTGACTTCATTAGCACAGATCTTTGTCCTCCTCAGACCCATCTAAAGAATCACTAAGTGCAGAGAATTTGTTACTTTTTCTAGACAAATGATATTCAAGGAAAAAATTAAGGAAGTCAGTGAGAGGCTGGGAAGAAAATGATCTTGAAATTAATAGGCAAATAAAGACTTTTCAAGAAAACAAAGAAATTGAAAGAAATCTTCAGAAATGAAAAAATAGGACTCATCCCATTCTAACACTCAGCTAATACAGAAAAGCAGTTCTCACTACTTGAGAGAACCAGTGAGGACCAGTGAAGATACCCAAGTCACAAGTTATGTTGCCCATTCACAAGACTTAAGGGGAAAATTCAAAATTATCCATCAAAGGAAGGGTTATTTAAAGTTATCAGGGGTGGCTACTGCATCATCTGCTCTTCTCTAGCTATATTCTCCTTCAAAATACCTCATCTAGCCCCACAGATATAAATACCATGTATACACCAATTATTCTCAAATTTATTTCTCCAGCCCTGCCTTTCCCCAGATCTGTATGCTCCACTGACTATTTACTTGCAATTCTCAAAGTAACCAATTAAAAAATAACTAAAATAATACACAAAAGGAAACGACGAGGGCATCAAATGGTATAATAGGAAAAATACAGAAAAGAAGGCAGAATTAGAGAAATTGCAGAATAAAAGTTATATAAGCAATATAGAAAACAAATAGCAAAATAACAGAAATGAGTCCTTCCATATCAATAATCACTTTAAATGTAAATGAGTTAAACTCACCAATTAAAAGACACAGATTGGCAATGTGGATTAAGAAACATGATTCAATGACATGTTTTCATTCATATACAGGAGCTAGAAAAGTTGATCTCATGGAGGTAAAGGGTAAAATATTACCAGAGGCAAGGAAGCAGAGGAGGGATGAAGGGGGTTGGTTAATAGGTACAAACACACAGTTGAATAGAAGGAGTAATTTCTGCTGTTCAGTGGCACAATAGGGTGACTATAGCTGACAATAATTTATTGTATATTTCAAAATACCTAGAAGAAGAGATTTGAATATTCCCAACATAGAGAAATGATGAATGTTTCAGGTGATGAATATTGTAAATACTCTGATGGATCATTACACATTATGTGCCTTTATCAAAATATCATATGTACCTCATAAACATGTTCAATTACTGTGCATCAATTTAAAAAATAAAAAATACTCTCTCTCAAAAGAGAGAAATGATTCATTTGTATGCTGTCTAAAATAGACTCAGTTTAGACCCAAAGACACAAATAAGTGGAAAGTAAAAGAATGACAGCTACTCGGGAGGCTGAGACAGGAGAATGGCATGAACCCGGGAGGCAGAACTTGCAGTGAGCCAAGATCGTGCTACTACACTCCAGCCTGGGTAACAGAGCAAGACTCCATCTCAAAAAAAAAAAAAAAAAAAAGAGAGAATGAAATAAAATATATTCCATGCAAACAGTAAATAAACAAAAGAGAGTTTAAGTGGCTATGTTAATAGACAAAAAGGATATTTAGCCAAAAACTGTTACTAGAGACAAAAAAGAGATGATATACCAATAAATGAATCAATTAAGAAGATATAACAATTATAGATATAAGTGTACCAACAAAAGGGCCCCAAAATATATGAAGCAATTATTGACAGAATTGAGAAGATAAACAGACGGTTCTACAATAATACTTGGAGGCTTCAATGTCCCATTTTCAATAATGGATAGAACATCTAGACAGAAGATCAATTAAAAAATACAGGACTTAAACAACACTATAGACCAAATATCCAACAGACACATAGACATTCTACCAAACAATGTAGAATACATATTCTTCTCTAGTGCATGCAAAATATTCTTCAAAATATATTGCATGTTAGGATACAAAACAAATCCCAGTAAATTTTAAAATATTGTAACCATAAAAAGCAAAGAGATGACACCAGAAATCAATAACAGAAAGAAAATTGGAGAATTCATAAATGTGTGAAAGTTAAACAACATACTCTTAAACAACTGTGCAAGTTAATCATATAAATTGGATTATTCTTGTCATACCCAACTAAAACAGAGTTGAGAGGTCAAGGGGAAAAAAAGCACTAAGGGCACATAACATTGCTCCAAAAAATGTAATTCTTTGCAAGCCTGCTGTGACTTGAAATCAGTTTTATTTAATAGCTATTGAAAAAACACTTTGCAACTCTAGGACTGGTTTTACCCACTGCTGTCACTCACCAATCACAGTTTTCCAGCATCCCAAAACCTTACTACTGTCAATGAACTTTCCTGACAAGTAATACATAACATTTCTCTCTTTTTTTTTTAATAAAACCTCTAACCTTCTCTTTATTCTTCAGACATACCAGAGACCACGTGGTCAGCATGTATGCTCCAAATTGTGATTCTTTTTTCCCAAATAAAATGTTTTAATTTCAGATATTTATCTCATATTTTATTTGATTTTGACATACTTGACAGAAGTGGGGTCCAAAGCTGTCTAACCTTGGAGAAAAATCACCAGCCCTTGGAACTACAGCATAAGGAACCCACACTGGGGCCCTATGATCCCCCCTACTTCTGCAGATTGCCTCTTTTCCACTTGGCAAGTCTCTCTTGGACTGAATTCCTGGTTTGGGTTGAGTTCTGTTTTATTTAGGACTTGGATGGGGAGTGTTGTTTCTCCTTTATGCCTGATCTACTTGCGGGGAGCTACTATTCAAGAGTACTCTTCTCCTTGGAGACTCTGGCTTTGAAATCTGGGCTAAGGGATTTTTCCCCTTCAGGTTGAGACCTTGGTAAAGGGATCTTTCCTTTCCCCTTCAGTTGGAGAAGGCAACTTACCATTATTCTTGGTAAGCATATACTTTTCTGTCTGTGCTTGAGTTTATTTGGCCATTGAGTATTCAGCACTTGCATTTAATTGGCTTTTGTGTATTTGGCATTAAATCAGAGCACTCACAAAATGGGCTCTCAAAATTCAAAGGCATGCCAAGATATTTTCTGGGACTCATGTTCAATATTATAGGAATCATTCAGTCTGTTGTTCTTGACACTAAACCAAAAGACCATGTCTGTAAAAGCATATACTGCAAATAAGATATGCATATCTCACCGATATCTGATAAAAGAGAGAAAATCATTCAGAACTCAAAGATTGTCTCACTACAAAATATTGTCTCAAAGCTGGCTGAACTCTTTCCTCTCTGCAGTTTTCCCCTCCCCTTCTTAAAATTCCTCTTTATGCTTCTCTAAGATAAACTCTCTTTTTCCAAAACTCCTGAGCTATTCTGACATACTATTTAAGTAAAACACTTGAAAACCAGCAGGTATAAAAAAATCATTATGATCTTCATGCTGTTTCCTTTGCAATAAAAAAAAAAAAAAAGAAATTCCCATGTGAAGACACACCTATCCTATACTAAGGGGAATGGCAACATTCTTATCTTCAAGGACAAAGAATTGAGACCAAAAAATAATACTGCATTGACTCTGTTAGAATAACTCCTATCTTTGGGGCCTCCTCCCATAATTCAGTCACATTTTCACAGTTAACTATTCTTTGTCTAATCCAGTATATTGTTAACTGATTCAAACTGCTTTACACAAATTTTGGTTCACAGCCTTTATAAGATTGCCATTTTAAAAAATCTTAGTTTAGCCTTGCCTCATTTCATCAGATAAATAATTTGGATCGAACAGATTTTCATAAACTGATGAGTCGACGTGTTTTACTATCTCATGACTAGAATTCTAAAATAAATGCTATGAGATTTTTATTTATATGTATATGTATTTAGGTGTGTTTATACATATATACATGCATTATGCTGTATGTTGTGTCTACATAATAAAATCTGGTGTAGTTAGCCAAAATCCCTAAAAGAATTTTATTCCAATTGGTTTAAATAAATGAGTACTCATAAAATATATAGTAATTAATCTAATTTTTTAAAGTTCATGTGACTTAAGTAAATCTTTAATAAATAGCTTGGATTTAAAATTATTTGTAAAATAGTCTTCAAAATTGTTAGCATATACTTTTGCCTGGGTTTACAATTCAGACAGTCTTATAAATGTTACGAGTAGATATTTTGAAGTGTCAGGGTTTGACATAAAGGTCATAAAGCTATAAAATCAGCCTAAAACAGAATGATCCTTGCATAATTTTTTGATAAATATTATTAAATTTAATGTTGTTGATTTAATCTAAAAAGTTGCATCTTCTGAGATAATAAGATATCCACGTATTTAACTCTAAAGTTTATAGCCTATTAAACCAGGCAAACACCTGATTAAATACTTGGATAACCAAGTTTATTGCCTATTAAATCAGGTAATAGGCAATAAACTTGGTTAGTAAAAAAAACTTGAAATAAATACCTAGCTCCATCTAATATCTTAGTTTTCATAGGCAATCTATATATAATTGTTAAATTAGATAACTTTAAATGAAATAAATGTTTATAAATGGACTTTTCATGTAATTTAAAATCTTAAAGCTATGTTGTTTTAAATTGAAATATAATACTCATTAAATGTCTGGATCATTTACAATTAAGAAGGGAAATTTTATGTTATAATGAAACATGTTTCTAAAAATTATAAAATTGTTCTCATCTATAAAATACAAATGTATGACAGATAACTCCAAATTTCTTACTTCCTAGGTTTTCACTAAAATTTAAAGTTACCAAGAGTTGAAAATTCTAATTAATATACATAATTCTGTATGTAAAGTGTGCCAAAAAGAGATGTTTTTAAATGAAAAAAATATGACAGGAATAAAAATGTTCATTATTGAGAGAAAGAAAATTTTGTATAAGAAAAAATCTTGTGGTAAATATTTTTGTGTGGAAATTAAATGACTGGTTATTTAAGGAAAAGGAAATATGAGACAAAGCAGATAATCTGACCATGTTTTCAAAGTTCTGAGTAACGTCCTAGTAAGATTTGTGTAAAGAAAATTTATAAAAAGAATTTTGTATGTGATCAAGTTGTCTATAATTAAGATAATGTATAAAGTCTTTCTTTTTTTTTTTTTATTTTTTTTCTTGAGACAGAGTCTCACACTGTCTCCCAGGCTGGAGTGCAGTAGCACGTCCGCTCACTGCAAGCTCTGCCTCCCAGGTTCATGCCATTCTCCTGCCTCAGCCTCCCGAGTAGCTGGGACTACAGGTGCTGGCCACTATGCCCAGCTAATTTTTTTGTATTTTCAGTAGAGACAGGGTTTCACCGAGTTAGCCAGGATGGTCTCGATCTCCTGACCTCATGATCTGTCCGCCTCAACCTCCCAGTGCTGGGATTACAGGCATGAGCCACCACGCCCGGCCTGAAAATATGCATAAAATGCCTGACTTCAAGTATCCCCAGCCCTATAATAAATAAATAAATATTGTCACTTCCTGGAATGCTTGGGGACCTTAAGACTGTAAACAAAATCTAAAATCTGCATTGGTTTGGCTTCTTAGCCTCCAGACGCTTGTAAATCTGAGATTCCTATATGATTAATATAGGAAAAAGTTATGTTTCCAAAGAAAAACTATAATATACTTATTATTAGATTAAAACACTGTACATTGTTTTTGAGTTTTTGTTATATATCTATAGATTAGACTACATCCTAAATTTTTCTGGGTTACTCCAATCCAACATTCTTCCAAAGCATTACTGAAACGTAAACTGTTCTGTTTCTAAAGCCCTATAAGCTGAAATTAGATAAATTTTAAGGTGCTTGTCTTGTGCCTGATTTATAGGGCACACAAAAGGTTCACCAAGCTGCCAGAAGCCATATCAAGAGACATTCAAACTGAAAACAAGGATAAGAGGTTGATATTTTCCATGCTGTAAACAACTTTTCTTAAGACATCAGAACAAGACTCCATATCATGAGACTCTTACCCCTCTTAATGATGCCTATTTGACTTGGCAGAATAATTCTGTAGTTAAGATTTCACAGTCAGTAACCAATATAGGTAACTTGACAAAATCCAATCTAAGAAATCTTTTGAGTCCACCTAGTGGGTAACTGACAATATCGCTAACACAACTTTTTGTTCAAATTGTACTGGTGACTCCTTTTGCAAAGCTTGCATTCTCTGCTTTACTTCAACCCAATCATAAAATACCACAGGTCTCAATGGGTCTCACCCAGTTTCCCCAGTGGTCTACTAATTTTTTAGTTTGTTGTCCTCGGACTTGATGCTTAGTTCAAAATCACTGTACAAACTAAATTTTTTATATTGTTAATTGTTTACATTACGATTTTTAAACTTCATTCTCATTGCCTGACTAATCTGTGTAAAGCCAATTCTCCTAACAGGATAATGTTAGCTCAACACTTCAAGATGTTTGCTGATGCCTATAGAAACTGATAAGATGGAATTCAGTGCTGGACTCCAAACAAACCTACCCTGAGACTTTTTCTTCTGGCTTCTTTGTTACTTAAATACGTCCAAGATCCCTGACATACACCTCCCATACCTTCCCCCTGACATGGGATAAAGACAATCAGGATAGGCCCATCCCAGAGGCAAGGGACGATTAAAACTAACTGCAAAATTGTTGATCATCAATGTTTTCACAGAAAGATCTTGATCAAAAGGGGGAAATGTGAAAGTCAATTATACAAATTGGGTCATTCTTATCATACCCAACTTAAACAGAGTTGAGAAGTCTGGGGAAGAAAGCACTCAGGGCACATAACATTGTTTGAAAAATATAATTATCTGCAAGTTGGCTGTTGAAACTGCCTGCTGTAACTTGAAACCAGTTTTATCTAACGGCTGCTGAAAAACCTTCTGCAACATAAGACTTGGTTTGCTCATTGCCGTCACTCCCAATCACAGCTTGTCAGCTCCCCCAAACCTTACCAATTGCAATGAACTTTCTTGAAGAGCAATATATAACATTGATCCTTTTTATGAAACCTCTAACCTTCTCTTTGTTCTTCAGATATACCAAAGACCATCCAATTTGTGAGTGTGCCCCAAATTGCAATTATTTCTCCCAAATAAAATGTTTTAATTTCTCTATATTTTATTTGACTGTGACGCAACCAATGGGTCAAATAAGGAACCACAAGGGAAATCAGAGAATACTTTTATAGAAATGAAAATGAAAACACAGCACACCAAAAACTTGTAGAAGGAAGTAAAAGCAGTGCTATATATAGCTCTAAATGTTACAATAGAATACATTACAATAGAAGCTGTATCTCAAAATCAGTTACCTAACGTTACATATTAAAGACTAGAAAAGTAAAAGTAAACTAAACCTAAAGCTAGTAGAATAAAGGAAATAAAGTTTAGAGAAGAAATAAATGAAGTAGAGAACAGAAAACAAAACAGAATCACCGAAACCAAAAAGTTGGTTCATTGAAAAAAGATCAACAAAACTGGTAAGTCTGTACCTAGATTACGGAAAAAAGAGAAGATGCAAATAACTAAAATCAGAAATGGAAGTGGGGTATTACTCCAAAACTTGCAGAAATCAAAAGGATTATAAAAGATTATGAACAATTTTATCTCTATAAATTGTCAAAGTAATAAAATGACCAAAAAGAAACAGAAAATCTGAATAGATCTATAACAAGTAAGGAAATAGAACTGTTAATCAAAAACCTCTCAGTGAAGAAAAGCTCAGAATCAATAGCTTCACTGGTAAATGCTGCCAAACATTTAAACAATTAACAGTATCAGTATGCTCTTTACTCAAATATTATTGATCTTCTTTCAGTTGTAAGAATGCTCAAAGTTCTTCTCTGTCATTCATTCCAATTCCTAGAATTCTCTTCTCAGATTTTTCAATATCTTATTTATATCTTATTTAAATATCTTGCATCTCATTCTTATCCTCAAACTTCAACTTAACTGTTTTTCCTTCATAGAGGCCTCCCCAAATCATGCTACCTAGTAATTTCCCTCTATTTTTTATCATAGGATGGTATTTATTTCAGAATGCTTATCCTGAAATTAACCTTATTTCTTTACCTTTTTGATCCTCTGTCTCCACCTTCCACACCCACTAGATTGAAATCCCATGAATGAAGAGTTCTTGTTCATCTAGTTTTCAGTAATATAACCACAGCCCAGCAAGGTACCTGACACAGAGTAGGCACTAAATACACTTAGTGAATTAATAAATAATGGAAAAAACACTTTATAGAGCCTTATATCTAATTCAGTGACTGAAAATTTGGCACAGAAAATAACTAGGTTTCATGTTGCTATTTTGGCAAACTAAAATACACTTATCTGATCTCTTCCATCTTTCCCGACTGCAATCTTTTAAAAATATTTATCTTTAAATATTTTCCTAAAAACTTAAGATAAAGAATATTTTTTTAAACTATGGCTACATACAGTCATGTGATGCATAATGATGTTTTGGTCAACAGCAGGCCACATACATAACTCCATTGTAATAAGATTAGAATAGAGCTGAAAACTTCCTATTGCCTAGTGACTTGTAGCCATTATAATGTCATAGTACAATGCATTACTCATGTGTTTTTGGTGATATTGATGTAACTAAACCTATTGTGCTGCCAGTTATATAAAAGTATAGCACACACAATTATGTACAGCATGTAGTACCTGATAATTATAATAAAAAGCTAGGTTCTTTATGGATTTACCATAGTATACTTTTCATTATTATATTACAGTGTACTCCTTATACATATAAAAAATAAAATTTAACTGTAAAAAAAGCCTCAAGTAGGTCTTTCAGGAGGTATTCCTGAAGACGGTATTGTTACAGATGATAGCTCCATGCATTATATTGCCATGAAGGCCTTCCAATGGGACGAGATGTAGAGGTAAAAGACAATGATATCTATAAGCCTGACCCTGTGTAGGCCTAGGCTAATATGGGTATTTGTCTCTTAGTTAACAAAAAAGTTTGAAAAGTATTTTTTAAAAGATTATAAAATAAGGATATAAAGAAATAAAATATTTGTGTACAGCTGTAAAATGTGTTTGTGTTTTAAGTTGTTGTTACAAAAGAGTCAAAAGTTTAAAAAATTAAAAAGTTGGCTGATGGCTGAGCATGGTGACTCACACCTGTAATCCCAGCACTTTAGGTGGCCATGGCAGGCAGATCACTTGAGGCAAGGAGTTTGAGGCCAGCCTGGCCAACATAGTGAAAACTTGTCTCTACTAAAATACAAAAATTAGCTGGGCATGATGGTGCACACCTGTAATCCCAGATACTCGGGAGGCTAAGGCAGGAGAATCTCTTAAACCCGGCAAGTGGAAGTTGCAGTGAGCCAAGATTGTGCCACTGTACTCCAGCCTGGGTAACAGAGTGAGACACTGTTTCAAAAAAAAAATTTTAAGTTAATAAAATAAGAAAGTTATAGTAAGCTAAGTTTATTATTGAAGAAAGAAAAATATTGTACATTTACTGTAAAAAATAAAAATAACAAATTTAGTGTAGCCTAAGTGTACAGTGTTTATAAAGTCTATAGTAGGGTGCAGTAATGTCCTAGGCCTTCACATTCACTCACTACTCACTGACCCACCCAAAGCAATGTCTAGTCCTGCAAGCTCCATCCATAGTAAATATCCCATATAGAAATACCATTTTTAAAATTTTTTATACTGCATTTTTACTGTACCTTACCTATCTAGACACACAAGTATCTATTTAGATACACAAATACCATTGTGTTACAATTGCCTATAAAGAAGTCAGTACATTAGCAAGCTGTACACGTTTGTAGCCTAGGAAAAATAGACTTATACCACATAGCCTAGGTATGTAGTAGGCTATACAATCTATGTGTAAGTACACTCTGATGTTCACACAATAATGACAAATGCCTAATGATGCATTTCTCAAAACATAGCCACATCATTAAGTGATGCATGACTGTACTATCCTCTGGCATTATTTTTCAGATAACCATCATATCCCCTTTAAGAAGGCTAAAAAATGATAAATATGCAATGTATTTTTGGATGTTAAGTTACAATGATAAGCAAAAGTCATTCCAGATGGTATTAATAAGTAGCAGTAAATAGGAATCAGTATTCCCTTAAGGGAGATTCTGAATAGTAAGATACTGATATACATAAGTACAGGCATATCAGCTCCAGATATATATTCTCAGTCTACAGTCTCACAAGAGACCCATATCAGAATGAGATGAGAGGGAAGGGTGACACCTTCATCTCAACCACATTTTCTGTTTGGTTTGCCTGATTTTTTTTTACACCAGGTTAAATCCCTAAAATTATTACCTACCAATGGCCAGACTTTCTGGACAAATAAGTTCCTCACAATCCCACAAGTTTTCATAATAAAAATGAGCCCAAAATTTTGTTGAGGCACTTGTACTGCAATGAAGCACCTGAAAACTGAGACACTATCCAACTATATACCTTATTCAGAGGTCAGAAGGGGAGAAAACAAGGGCCAATAAATACTGTCAGCAGCTGAGATCCATCCACATAACTACATGTGTTCTCCTGAAAAAATGTTTGTTATTTTAGCTAACGTGTATTGAATGCCTATAACGGGTCAGCTTTTTCTAGGGATTCATAATTTTTATTGCAGCTAAATCTCACAATAACTCTATGAGACAGGTGCTGCCAAGATGCTCAATTTACCACTGAAGAAACCAAGCCTCTGAAAAATTAGATAATTTGCCCCAAGTCTCACAAATAGTTAAATGACAAAGCTAGAAATTGAAGTCATGCAGTCTGATTCCAAGATTACAGTTCTTAACAGTTATAATGCTCAAGGGAAACAATTAAGTGAAAAAAAATGTATTGAGGAATACCATCGCAAACTCATTTATCTGTTTTAAATCACGTAATTTATAAGTCAGTTTATTAAGCCAAATATTAGACTCTCCTTATTCGTTGCCATTTAAATCTGAGAGTTCTCTCCATGGACTTTGACAGTATTAACTAAAGGATATGTGTACTGTATATCGTACACAATTAACATTTACTCAATAGGCTGAGTTAATTTGCATAACTCTAGGTAGGCTTCCTCTGTCTCTAGTCTTCTGTCCTGAGTCTTCTGTCCCATTTCCAACTGAGAGTCCTGAGCAACAGAAGTTAAGAGCTGGTGGCAAAAGCTATCACTTCATGTTGAAAGAGAAGGGAGGAAAATTCCACAAACAATAGTGATTACTTTTCCAGAAAAGTGGCAAGTCATTTACCCATAGGTTACCTTGATATAATCATAAATTCTGCCACTGAAGACATTATTTCAGTAACTTTTGTTGCCTTAGACTAAAATTTACTATCTATTGATTTCATGGCTAATCACTATCTCTGTCTCCACTCTAATGAAAGCCACTTCAGGGTAAGTATAAGAGCTAAGGATTCATTTGTTGCAAGAATAAATCATATGCTACAGGCTCCCAACTTCTGTTTCTATTTCCACCTTGGTGTAAATGCCATCTCTTTTCTCCTCAGATAATCAGATGAGCCATTAATGGGCACTATCTAAGGAGGAACCAGAGAAAGATTCAATGGAAGGTCTCTTCTGCAAGTATAAGGGAACCCCGTTTATCTTAAGCAGTTCTGCTTTACTTCAGAGAGATAAAAGAACTTCCACTTCCAAGGAGGTCAGGGATAGCATGAAGTAAGAGGCAAAAATGATCTTGTGTTCACTACCTAGTAATAAAAGTATTCCCATGTTTTAACATAACTGTTCTGAAGTTATTCCAAAATAGCTGCATCAAAATGTCTCCAGTGCCTAAAATGGTAATATTTAAAAGATGGAGGAGTAGATGTACTGCTTTACATTTCTCCCAACTACAATTAACAACTCTGGACATTATATACAAAAAAACATGTGAAGATTCTAAAAGGTGGGAAAAAGGGGGAATGAGCAACTAGGGGACTTGGGACCTAAGGAATGCCATGGTATTAAATTCTGTGGTTTTATTCTTGCCTCATATATTTTTTAATTGGGTTATATAGAAGCCTGTAACCAGGAAACACCAATGAGTGCAGACTTAAAATGTTTCAAGAAAAACCTTCTCTGTCTAGCCAAAGGACCAGGAAAATGGCAGCCTGAGACAGAAAACTTTTAGAAAATAATCACCCTACTTCAGTGTCTTAGTTTATGTTTGCTACTACAACAGAATACCACATACTGGGTAATTTATAATAAACAGAAATTTATTGACTCACCGTTCTGGAAACTGAGAAGTCTGAGATCAAGGTGCTGCCATCTGGTGAGGGCCTTCTTCTTGCATAATAATATGGCAGAAGGCATCACATAGTGGAAGGGCAAAGAGAAGATGACAGAGTGAGCAAGACTGAGCAAGAGAGTGAGCAAGAGGGGGCAAACCCGTTCCCATGATGATGGCATTACTCCATTCGTGAGAGTGGAACCCCCATGACCTAAACACCTTTTAAAGGTCCCACTTCTCCTCATGCCTGTAATCTCAGAATTTGGGAAGGCCAAGGTGAGTGGATCACTTGAGCCCAGAAGTTCGAGACCAGTCTGGGCAACAAAGAGAGACTCTGTCTCTACAAAAAATAAAATAATTAGCTGGGTGTGGTGGCATGCACCTGCAGTCCAAGCTACTTGGGAAGCTGAGGCAGGAGGATCATTTGAACTTGGGAGTTCGAGGCTATGGTGAGCTATGATCACACAACTGCACTCCAGCCTGGGTGACAGAAAGAGACACCATCTCAAAAGAAAAAAAGGGTCCCATTTCCCAATGTGATCACAATCGAAATTAAATTTCAACATGAGTTTTGAAAGGGACAAACATTTAAACCATAGCATTCAGTCAAACACCATGGAAAAAAAAATAAAAACCTATGGTCTCATCCCAACCCATGACAGCACAGGCCAAGTGGTAAACCTAGACTCCTACCTTCACAAAGTTGTAACAAGGCACCTCTTCCCCTCTCCCTCTCCACTGCCAGGGTGGTGACAAAGAAGGCTGAATGGGTAGCCAGAACTTTCATTCTAACCTGGCCTAGTGGTAAGGAGGCCCTCTTCAAGGGTGATAGTGGAGGCCACGTGAAAAAGTATAGCAAAGCACCCTTTTCCCTCCCAGCCAGTATCTGCAGAGTACTACTGGGGACTTGAAATTCCATCCTTGCCCGGAAGTAATGAGGGTCTCCCCTTTCTGAGATGTCAAAGGAGACCTAGTGGGAAATAGGGATGGAACTTTCATTCACAACTAACAGTAATGAGGCAGTATACCATTCATTGTGCTGGTGTAGTAAATAGTCATTATCTACTCAATGATAAATACTGTATGCTTTAAAGAATAATCTTGGGTGTGGCTGGCAAGATGGCCGAATAAAAACAGCTCCAGTCTGCAGTTCCCAGAGAGATCAATGCAGAAAGCGGGTAATTTCTGCATTTCCGACTCAGGTACCCGGCTCATCTCACTGGGACTGGTTAGACAGTGAGTGCAACCCACAGAGGGTGAGCTGAAGCAGGGTGGGGTGTCACCTCACTCAGGAAGCACAGGAGGTTGGGAAACTCCCTCCCGTAGCCAAGGGAAGCAGTGAGGGACTGTGCTGTGAGGAATGGTGCATTCCAGCCCAGATACTACACTTTTCCCATGGTCTATGCAACCCACAGACCAGGAGATTCCCTCGGGTGCCTACATCTCCAGGGCCCTGGGTTTCAAACACAAAACTGGGTGGCTGTTTGGGCAGAAACCGAGCTGGCTGCACGAGTATTTTTTCAGACTCCAGTGGCGACTGGAACACCAGCGGGACAGAACCATTCACTCCCCTGGAAAGGGTGTTGTGGCCAGGGAGTCAAGTGGTCTAGCTCAGAGGATCTCACCCCTATGGAGGACAGCAAGCTAAGATCCACTGGCTTAAAATTCTTGCTGCCAGCACAGCAGTCTGAAGTGGACCTGGGATGCTCGAGCGTGGTGGGAGGAGGGACATCCACCATTACTGAGGCTTGAGTAGGCAGTTTTACCTCACAGTGTAAACAAAGCTGCCTTGAAGTTTGATCTAGACAGAGTCCACTGCAGCTCAGTAAAGCTGCTGTAGCCAGACTGCCCCTCTAGATTCCTCCTTTCTGGACAGGGCATCTCTGAAAGAAAGGCAGCAGTCCCAGTCAGGGACTTATAGATAAAACTCCCATCTCTCTGGGACAGAGCACCTGGGGGAAGGGGTGGCTGTAGGCACAGCTTCAGCAGACTTACATGTTCCTGCCTGCTGCCTCTGAAGACAGCAGTGAATCTCCCAGCACAGCGCTCAAGCTTTGCTAAGGGACAGACTGCCTCCTCAAGTGGGTCCCTGACCCCTGTGCCTCCTGACTGAGAGACACCTCCCAGCAAGGGTCGACAGACACCTCATACAGTAGAGCTCGGGCTGGCATGTGGCAGGTGCCGCTCTGGGACACCTGCTTCCAGAGAAAGTAACAGGCAGCAATCTTTGCTGGTCTGCAGCCTCCGCTTATGATACCCAGGCAAACAGGGTCGGGAGTGGACCTCCAGCAAACTCCAGCAGACCTGGAGAAGAGGGACCTGACTGTTAGAAGGAAAACTAACAAACAGAAAGGAATAGCATCAATATCAACAAAAGGACGTCCACGCCAAAACCCCATCTGAAGGTTACCAACATCAAAGACCAAAGGTAGATAAATCTATGAAGATGAGGAAAAACCAGTGCAAAAAGGCTGAAAACTCCAAAAACCAAAACACCTCTTCTCCTACAAAGGATCACAACTCCTCGCCAACAAGGGAACAAACTGGACAGAGAGTGAGTGTGACGAATTGACAGAAGTAGGCTTCAGAAGGTGGGTAATAACAAACTCCTCCGAGCTAAAGGAGCATGTTCTAACCCAATGCAAGGAAGCTAAGAACCTTGATAAAAGGCTAGAGGAATTGCTAACTAGAATAACTAGTTTAGAGAAGAACATAAATGACCTGATGGACCTGAAAAACACAGCACAAGAACTTTGTGAAGCATACACAAGTTATCAATAGCCGAATCAATCAAGTGGAAGAAAGGATATCAGAGATTAAAGATTAACTTAATGAAATAAAGCATGAAGACAAGATTAGAGAAAAAAGAACGAAAAGGAACCAACAAAACCTCCAAGAAATATGGGACTATGTGAAAAGACCAAATCTACGTGAATCTAAAGTGAAGACTTTAACTCACACGATGTAAGAAGACAGGAAGTTGGCTTACATGTGAATTCTCTGACCTCCAAAAGTTGCAGTTTGGCATGAGGTAATCACAAAACAAAACAAACACATTTAACGCTAGTATAAACCCCTCTATTCTTATATATACTGGCCCATTTTAATTGTTGTCAAATGAAAACAATTTATTTCCTCTGAAGTTACTTTATCAATCTAAAAACAGAGATGTCTAAGGAAATTACCAATACTTTACAGAAATTCAAAACAACCTTAATCTTACTAACCCATTGGAGGCTCATCCAATTCATAAACATGATCTTGCAACTTAACATTTGGTTTTGCACCTTGTACAGCTTGAACAGTTAACCAATGTAGAGAAAACAGTCATCTAATAAGTGTTTATTTACTATGTTCCAGGCACTATTCTAGGTGTTTGGGTCAATATCAGTGGAAACAGACAGTAATTCCTTTCCTTATGGCATCTAGAGTGGTGGTAGTAGGGATACAGGATAAAAACAAAGATAAAATTAGTTAAATTAGTACAAGGGCTAGAAAGGAAATAAAACAGGGTAGTGACATAATAGTGATTGGGGTGGAGGTAGGTGACAGCTTTAGTCAAGGTGGTCAGGGACAAACCCCATGAGAGCCCTTTGACTAAAACCTGAATGCCAAGGAGGCAGCCATTGGACAACCTGGGAGGAAGACCTATGAAAATAACTAAGAACATAAAAATGAGGGTGAAAACTTGCAGTAATACTTCTGGAAATGTCTTCTATACAAAGGGAAAGCAGGCAAAGGGGTTCCAGGACAAAGGGCAAACTCAGTGAATGATTCAATTACTAGATTCTGGAGTATTTGCCCTGCAGCTTCTAGTGGACAGCCCGGCCCTTTCAGGCCAAAGGGCAAACTCTTTAGAGAAGCATTCATTATTAATTGCCCCATCTGCTTTATTTTTCTATTTCTTTTATTCTTAATTTTTTAGGTACATAGTAGGTGTATTTATTTATGGGATACATGAGATGTTTTGGTACACATATGCAATGTGAAATAAGCACGTCATGGAGAATGGGGTATCCATCCCCTGCCCCATCTGCTTTAAAGGCCCATCTGCCACTCTGCCCAATGCTCCACCCATTTCATTGCCTTGGACCAATACGCACACACCCCTGCCATTATCCATGCAGCTTCCTTTACTTGCAATGACTTCCCCCCAATCTTTATTGCTGGTTGAACTCCTAGTTTCAGGACTCAGCTGAAATACCTCTTCTTGAGCACCTTTCCAGGCACCAACCCACTTTCCCCTCCATCCCCTCAACTTTAGCTAATCGTTCTCTCTCCTGAGATCCCATAGTACCTTGTGTTCATCCCTGTTATAGTTCTTGACACCTTGTGTCATCATCATCCAAATGTTTGTCTTCCCCTCTAGACCATGAACTAGATAGATCAAGCCATGGACCTTAAGCACCAATGCGTCCCCAGCCCTTGATATAACTCCAGACCTATAGTAGGTGCTCAACATATGCTCACTGGATGATTGAATGACTAGGGTCTGAAGTATTTGTCCTACAGCTTCAAGTGGACAGCCCAGCTCTTCATGACCTAGGAAGACACTTCTGTGGTTTTTGGTTTTGGTTTTTTGTTAACATGCTCCTCTAAAGTGACTAGTAATGGTCCTATTGAAAGTTGTGAAGCAAAAATGGATGGACATCGACAGAAAGAAGGGAAAAGAAAAAAAGTAGGAATACTATAAGTGTACAAAAACCATCTACCTGACTGTATTTGTTTTCACTAAGAAAGAGTGGAGCCAGTCCTGGTGATAGCATTGCAGCAAGAACAGGGGTGCCCCACTGGGCACCTTCCTCACCACAAGACTTCCATCAAATTCCCTATGTCTATTTTCTTGCCAGAGGCAATATCACTTCCTTCCCCAAATCCAAAGCTTAGAATATGTGGAAGTTTTGAACAAAGTGGGGATTTGCTCTAGATTACATGCTATCGGAAAGTCGGTGGAGTTCTGATTAGTATTTCAATAAATCTTATTTATAGAGAGGGGATATTAGAGCCAGGATAAAGCTGTAATTGGTAAAGAAGTGGTACTCATTTTAATCAAGAGAAGCTAAGTTTAATATTTTGTTTGGTATTTCGTGACTTCATTTTTCTCTGCTTGAATGAAATTATAAAGTAGCCTTGCTTTGTCTCTATTTATCATGGACACAGAGTGATCCTGTCTGATGTTGGTGTTCTATGCTATTGTTTATATCCAGTAGGAGAATAAGATGGCTTAGCTGTGAGTGCCAGGCCAGCTCTGAATGTCAGGTGCTGCTTTTTTACCTCCATTCTCAGTATACAATCCTTTCTCCCAAATAGACTGTGAGATTCTTGTGGCCAGAGGTGGTGGCACCTGCTTCTCTGTCCCCGGCAAGGTCTTACACAAGGCATTTAATGTAGGTGTTCAGTAAATATTTGCTGATTGATTCAGAGTCAGGAGGACAGGCTTGCCTGAATTTCAGAGACCCTCAACTCATAACCATTTATTTATTTGGGTAATTAACCTTGTGCTGTCAAATTACCCCTGAAGCTGTATGTACAATAAGCATGCCTGTCTCAATTTCAGATTAAATGTCAGAGGATGTTGGTTCTACTCCTGGCTCCTCCATTGAGTAGTATGACTTTGGAAAGCCAGTTAACTACTCCAGGCCTTAATTTTTCCACTTGAAAAAGAATAAACTTGGACTCAATAGCTAAAGACCATTTCAAGCTCTGAGATTTAGGGAAAATCAGTTTTTTCTCTTGTATTTTTTCTACCTTTAGAGAAAGTGCTAAAGAGTACATGGCCACACATCAGTATACAGGGGAAGAGTTACTCAATAAGTGGTGGTATAGGTGAGCTGTTCAAAATAAAAATCATCTGAGACTTTAATCTCACACTATGCATTAAGGAGCTAAAGGTAAACATTAAGAAGATCCCCAAAAAGAAAATATAAAATAAAATTCTCCATACAAGAAGACTTACAAATTTACAATGAAGTCAAAATCATTAAAAATAAAATATTGTTAGACTTTTGGAACACATAAATGAAAAACTAAATACTTGGAAACATTAATCAACTTAGAAGGTAAAATCAATCTGGGAAATATTTTCAACAAATAGTTAATATTGTAAATATAATCCCATCTCATTCCATCTACCTATCTCACTCAAATCTTGACTGAAGTCAGGGTATTAGCCAGGGGAGTATATAACTCCATGTAGCTAGGAAAAAACTAATTCCTCTAAATCCAAATTAGAGGGTTCTCTGAAGGCCTGAGAGACTACAGTCACCCCTAGTTACCCATGGGGAACTTATTCCAAGACATCCTGCAGATACCAAAATCTGCAGATGCCCAAGTTCCAGATATAAAATGGCATAGTATTTGCATATAACCTATGTACATTATCATGTGTACTTTAAATCATCTCTAGATTATTTGTAATACCTAATACAATGTAAATGCTCTCTAAATAGTTGTAATACTATATTGTTTAGGGAATAATGACATGAAGAAAGTCTGTATATGTTCAGTGCATATGCAATTTCTGAATATTTTTGATCCACAGTTAGTTGAATCCACACATGCAGAATCCATGGATACAGAGGGCCAAATATACCTGATAGCTTCACTCCAATAATTTAAGAACAGTGAAAAATTATTTTTGATGTAGTCATATACATGTATAGTACTTTACAGTATGAAAAGGGTTTTCATCCCATTATTTTATTTGATTCTCAGATTAACCTTGGGAGGCAGCTAGAGAATCATTATCCTAATTTCACAAATGATAAAACTGAGGCATAGAAATAAGTAACTTTCGCAACTTCACATCAGGAAGCAAATATTAAAACCAACTCTAGACCTCACATTGGGATTCTGCCTAGGTTTTGCTGTTTTAATAGTAAGTATTTTGTATTAGAAATTTTCCACATTGCCTTCCAGATTTAAACCAATGACTTATGACAGCACGATGCCCCTTTTTTAGGTGAAACTAGAGAAAAACAGAAGCACGGAAATTTGATGAGGTGATGAAAGCTACAAAAACTACCTACTCGCCTTGAAAAGATTGAATGGTATTAGTATTCTTGAATTTAATACATGAAATATGCTACCTACAACTTTTTTCAAAGAGTAGTTGTAATGTGACCCAAAAAATTCATACAATGAATATAAAATAACAGTTGATTTCTCCAAAATGTTCAGAAATAATTACTACTTGAACCTTCATTAAGTAGGTCTTGAAATCAACAAAAAGTCCTGGGTTATTGCTTGAAATAGCCTAGGAAGCCTGTCCGTTGGGTGTTTTTATTTCTTTATCTTTTTTTTTGAGACTGAGTCTCGCTCTGTCACCCACGCTAGAGTGCTGCGGCAACATCTCAGTTCCCTGCAACCTCCGCCTCCCGGGTTCCAGCAATTCTCCTGCCTCACCCTCCCGAGTAGCTGGGACTACAGGCGTACACCACCACACCCAGCTAATTTTTTGTTATTTTAGTAGAGACAGGGTTTTACCATGTTGGTCAGGCTGGTCTCAAACTACTGACCTCAGGTGATCTGCCTGCCTCGGGCTCCCAAAGTGCTGGATTACAGGCGTGAGCCACCGCGCCCAGGCCTGTTTGGTGTACTTTATGCTTAGATCTTATGAGATAAAGTGGTCCTTTTAAAAAGGGATCTTTTTTTTGTTTCAATATTTGGAGGTTTGAAGTGAATTTGGCAGGATTCATTAAACACCGTGACAGTGTCTGTCATTTACCACCTCAGCATTCAGTGATGACTGCATCCATGTCAACTCTGCACGTTCTTTTCTAAGTAGCTTTAACTACATTAAATGATTGAAACTCTTATGTCTCTTGTTGGGAGGTTTTCACAACTGCTAAGGTCTGAACTAGGTAACAGTTTCATGACACTATCTCTACTGGCATGAGCCATTACTAGGTGGAAATAAGTGAACTCTGTGAACATATTGCACTTCTCATGCTCCAGAATGCCTCCACATTGGACTACTATATGTTGCTAATAATCCTAAAATTAAAGGCCAGGACTTGTTTGGACATAAAGGGTAGCCCTGGACACTAAGGCCTCAAAGAAAAGGTAGAGTTCGGCCATGGACGGAAGCTCAGGCCTGTAACCCCAGCACTTTGGGAGGCCAAGGCAGGTGGATCACAAGGTCATGAGATCAAGACCATCCTGACCAAAGTGGTGAAACCCCATCTCTACTAAAAATAGAAAAACTAGCCGGGAGTGGTAGCCTATGCCTGCAGTCCCAGCTACTGAGGAGGCTGAGGCAGGTGAATCACTGGAACCCAGGAGGTGGGGATTGCAGTGAGCCGAGGTCATGCCACTGCACTCCAGCCTGGGTGACCAATCAAGGCTGCAGTCTCAAACAAAAAAAAAAAAAAAAAAAAACTCTGGATTCGTGAGTTGTCCTAGAGCTAAAAGGCCTTGATCATTCATTGGACACAGAACATGTCAATCTGAAGTTTTCAGCAAATGGCCTTAGGGCTCGCTGAGAGCCACTCATTGAGGCTTCCGGTCCCGCCCCCTCTCGCCTGCCAACCGGAATCTTTCCCGCCTTGTCTAAGTCCTCTCAGGCCAGCCTTGGTGGGAGGCTCCTGGGATTCGCTCCTTGCCCTTCCTACCGTAGGGTGTCCTCTGAGACAGACTCTTATTCCCTCAATAAGGAGACAGACTCTTACTCCCTCAGCGGCCAAACCCTTGCCTCCCCTCAGCCGTAGCCACCTCAGTGGCCACCGTCTTCACCGCGGTCACCTCAGCCTGCTCGCCACCCCAGTTGAGGTACTGACCGGTGTCATGTCTGCCACAGGGGACCGACACCCGACCGAAGGGGACCAGGAGGCCCCGGTAAGCCAGGAGGGAGCGCAGGCCGAGGCGGCCGGAGCTGGTAACCCGGAGGGCGGCGACTCCGGCCCCCACGGTAGCGACATGGTGCCTGCGGCCGAGGTGGTCGGAGTCGCAGGGCCCATGGAAGGCCTCAGGGAGGAGGAGGGTGAGCAGGCGGCAGGCCTGGCCACAGTCCGCGGGGGCGGGAGCACCGAGGAGGACCGGGACATCGGGCCCGCGGCGGAGGAAGAGGAAGAGGAGGAGGAGGAGGAGGAAGAAGAGAGGAACGTGGCGGGCAGCCTCGACCTGGCAGAGGTCACCCGTCGCTACCCTGCGGCGGGCATACGCTTTGTGTTCCTGGATCTGATCCACTCCCTTCTCCGCCGCCTCTATCACAACGACCACATCCTGATAGCGACCCGTCACCACAGCCGCCTGATGGTGGGGCCCCGCGCTGCTGCACCCAACCGCAGGGTCCAGCCCTCCCTGCTGCTGGTGCTCCAGAGGCTGGGCGCGGGGGCCGCAGCCCTGGAAGGCCAGGGCCTGGGCCTGATCCAGGAGGCCGCTTCGGTCCCAGAGCCTGCAGTGCCAGGCTACCTGGCCGAGATGGCCAGGGAGCCCACAGAGGAGGCCGCAGAGGAGCCGGTGGAGGAGGCCACAGAGGAGGAGGCTGCAGAGGAGGCCACAGAGGAGGAGGCCACAGAGGAGAAGCCCGCAGAGGAGGCCACAGAGGAACCGGCCACAGAGGAGGCCACGGACCCTGAGGGTGAGGAACGGGCTAGCGGCAGCAGTGGGGAGGCGGGAACCCGTGTGTCCAAGGGCTCTGGGCAGGGCCGTGGTGCGGACACAGCTGGTGAAGCGGGTGGTGAAGGGGTAGTCGGGGCCTCGGGTGATGAAGCAGCAGTCGGGGCCCTCCTGAAACTTAAGGCCGAATGTTTCCCAATGAGTCGAAACCCAGTTCTCTAACGACCTCTATGGTTTTGAGAAAACTTGCCGCCCTCTACCAACCTGTATTTGATAGGAGATCTGAGATCATCGATGCCATTTGTGAGCGCGCAGATGAATGGCCAGGTAGATAGGGGTTCAGGAGGGAGCTCCGCAGGTAACAGAAGGGATACCGGCACGAAGAGAACAGGCAAATGGCAGGCATCCTTTTGGATTCATGGCTTTTCAAAGTGCAAAGATTCGTAGAAAGATGATCCCTCAAATGATGAAGTGATACAGGAGCCCTTGGTAAAACTGACACATTCAGAGGGGTGAGGAACCAATGAGCTTCACCATAAAATTTGTTTTTTGAGGCAAACAAATATTTTCCCAACAAAGTTCTGACCAAAACACCGTAGAATGAGACCAGACCCGATGATTCAGATCTCTTCTCCAAAAACGAGAAATAATCAGCAGCTTTGGGTGGGAGATTTACTAGAAAAAAGGGAGATAGTGTCCCTGTGGAAATGATCAAGCGGGAGCAACGCCAGGGCCATGGAACTGTTGTGAAAACCAGTAGGAAGGTGCCCAGCTGTTCCTTCCTTAGTTAACTCTATCCTGCTTCTCCTGAGGGTGGGGCACGGGATGCCGCTGCTAATAGTAAATTGGGCTGTATTTTCTGTGAATGTCTGGTCCCAGGTGTGTATTTTTCTTCACTAAAGAAGTCACTAAATCTCAGCCTGAAAAGTGGGATGAAGAGGCCCAAGATGCTGCAGGCGAGGAAGAGAAAGAACAAGAAAAAGAGAAGGATGCGGAAAACAAGGCGAAGAACTCCAAGGGGACCTAGATGCAGCAGAGGGGAAGCCGAGAAAATCCAGGTATCTGTGTATAGCTTTGAGAATCACTCGACTATTCCTGGCATTTACCTGTTGCTGACAGTTTTATTTAACAACAAAAAAGATTCCCAGTAAATTAATTAAGAAAATGTTTAAAAGTAGTTTAAAAATTCAATTTAGCTTACGTAAAATATTACTAGAATATTCATGTATCTAGTAATATGAACTGCAGTGTGCTCTGAAATATACTTCATGGCTACTCATTTGTTCATGTTTGAGGTGTTTTGTCTTCTAGCTGCAAGACTACTAACAAGTGGTAAATGTATCAGACCTACTACCAAGACCAATATTTGTGTAGAAAACAGTTGCCAGACACAGCCACTAACTTGGCTGGGCCACACGCATTAGTTGGGCTGTCATTACTTGACCACAGAAATGCAGGCTCCCATAGTAACTAGGAGACAACTCAATGCATTTTACAAAGTGACTACTTACAACTAGCAAAAAGCTAAGAATTTCAAGTAGGAACACATTTAATGACTAATACCTAAATATTTACTTAGCTATATATTTTTGTATTTTATGTCACAGTCAGATGAAAAGAATGTGTGTTTATCACTGAATTGGTAATTAAGTCTTAAGGTATATCTGTCTCTGAGTATATTTAAATGGTTAACATTTTTCTTTCTTATTTATTTATTTATTTGCATTTTCACAGCCGTGCATTTCATAATAGCTTCTTTCCCGCATGGTAGATATGGAAACCAAGGATCTGGGAGGGTAAGGGAGTATCATTTATGGAACGAGCACAGGCTGTTGAAGCTTGAGAGATTTATTTAAATCTCAGAATGGCCCCTCATGTAGAAAGAAAAGCAACAAACTTTTGTAGTGCTAGGCACACAAGGTTGGTGTGACCCTTTGACTGAAACCTTCAGTTCCACAAGCACCCTGATATCCAAGCTTGTGAGTTACAAAAGGAAAAGGTAGTTGTCTCTACTTGTTTAACATATAGCACACAAATCTTGCAGATATACACAGAGCTGGCCATTTTCTTCTATTTAGAAAGTCACTGGTGCTGGTTAATGTTGCGCTATTGTTTATTTTCTCTCATTTCATCCTGCAGTTGGGAAGAATAGAAAGAAGTCTCTGTTGTTCATTGTTTTTATTTTTTTTTTGCAGATGCCTGTGGGAATTTTAACACACGTCATTGCAAAGTTGGTTACATCTAAAGTGATATCCAGTGACATCTAACTTTCATGCATGTATTTGACAGTGTTTGTTCAAGTTAAAAATAAAAGTTTGTTTTAAATGAATAAACTGAAACATGGGAAGATTTCTCAATAAATAATGCTAACTCAAATCTCTCCTTTACCTCTTTGTTTTGGCCCACCATACCTTCATTGAAAGGTATTACTTTCCACCATTTGGTAAGATTGTTTGAAATTCTTTGACTGCAGCCAAAAATCAAGTAAAATGTCAAGTTTAAAACAATTTTTGGAAAGAGAGAGATGGGGCACATCTTTAGATCTGTGTGTTGTGGCTACTGAGCACTTTTAATGTGGCTAGTCTGATTTAATATGTACTGTAAGTATGAAATAATATTGTATATTTTACTTTTTTTTTTTTTTTCAAGACTGAGTCTCGCTGTGTTACCCAGGCTGGAGTGCAGTGGCGCGGTCTCACCTCACTGCAACCTCCGCCTCCCGGGTTCCAGCAATTCTGCCTCACCCTCCCAAGTATGTGGGACTACAGGCGCCTGCCCATTTTTAGTAGAGACAGGGTTTCGCCGTGTTAGCCAGGATGGTCTCGATCTCCTGATCTCGTGATCTGCCCATCTCAGCCTCCCAAAGTGCTG
This sequence comes from Theropithecus gelada, assembly GCF_003255815.1. Classification (NCBI taxonomy): domain Eukaryota; kingdom Metazoa; phylum Chordata; class Mammalia; order Primates; family Cercopithecidae; genus Theropithecus; species Theropithecus gelada. The sequence goes on along the minus strand of NC_037689.1, from coordinate 118,267,642 downwards.
GGATTTCAGGTGTGAGCCACCGCGCCCAGCCTTACTAATGTTTTTTATACTGATTACACATTGAAATAATACTTGAATTAAAATATTAAAGTTTTTGTTGGTTTCTTTTTGTTTTAATGAGGTTACTAGAACATTTAGAATTACCCATGTAGATCACATTATATGTCTGTTGGACAATACTGCTGTAGAGCATGGTTCTGAAGGAAACTTCATGAATGGCCCAGGTTGCCTTGAAGCCACATGTTATTACTGAGCTTGGGCCCAGCCTTTGATCTGAAGCAGTGGTTCTCAAAGTTTGGTCCCCAAACAGCATCATCAGCATTACCTGGGAATTCTCAGACTATACCCAGGAACTACAGAATCGGAACTCTGGGGGTAGGGGCAGCAATCTGTGTTTTAACACGACCCCTAAGAGCTTTTGATGAACACTAAGGTTTGAGAACCACTGGTTTCAAGCAACAGAGGAAGAAGCTGAGCTTCACCTCCTGTCACACCAGCCTTAATTCACTAGCTTGGGTTTGTTTCAGGTAAACTGAAAGGGACAGCAAGGGCTGGGCTGGGGAGGAGAGTAGAACTCACAGGGGCTGAGGCCTAGAGGGGAAAAATGCATAAAGGAAAAAGGTCCAAAAGGATGCAAACATGATATCATGTATATGACTTCTAGGAAAACATACAAATGACCACCATAAATTGATTGTGGGTAAGTCATGTGCATGTAAGAGATGTATACAAATGTAGCATACAGAATACAGAGAGGTGTGCATTCGAAAGACAAGCATATTTGTGGCTGGGCGCAGTGGCTCACCCCTGTAATCCCATGCATACAAATGTAGCATACAGAATACAGAGAGGTGTGCATTCGAAAGACAAGCATATTTGTGGCTGGGCGCAGTGGCTCACCCCTGTAATCCCAGCACTCTGGGAGTCCAAGGCGGGCAGATCATCTGAGGTCAGGAGCTTGAGACAAGCCTGGCCAACATGGTGAAACCCCGTCTCTACTAAAAATACAAAAATTAGCCAGGCGTGGTGGTGCACACCTATAATCCCAGCTGCTCAGGAGGCTGAGGCAGGAGAATCGCTTGAACCTGGGAGGCGGAGGCAGCAGTGAGCCAAGATCGCGCCACTGCACTCCAGCCTGGGCAACAAGAGCAAAACTGCATCTCATAAAAACAAAAACAAAAGAAGAACATTTGAGATGATGGTTACCTCTCAGGGAAAGAAAGGGAGGGGCATTCTAGTAGAGAAGGCTCCACAGCAGACATCAACTGTATTTGTAATATTTCTTAAGCTGAATAGTAGACACATGGATGTTTATAGTAATGTTTTCTACAATTTTATGTAGGTCTGAAATATTTCTAAAGCGGGAGGGGGAAGCATAGCAGTTCTTCCCACACCACTGGGCAGGACTTAGAGGAGTCTGAGAATTCTAGAACCCAACCTGGCCTTTGAGGTCATTATGAAGGTACATTTGTCATGGAAGGAGATAAACCATTAAATAAAACATGCTGTATTCGTTGAGCTAAACATTTCAAATATTTAGGCATATGGTATGTGGATCCCAAGTTGAACTCTTGTTCTAAACCCCGAAAATGTTACAGGTGAGCCAGGCTCAATATCTGGCCTGTAACCCCTTTTCCTTCCTCCCTCCACGCCACTTTGTTACCTGAGCATAGTGGGGCCCCTTGCTTCTGAAAAGCGCTTGTTCCAGTAGCCCATCTTCCTATAGGACTTGGACTTCGTCCCTGACCCAGGCTAGAGTGCAACCACCAACCACCTTGTCTCTTCTGCTCGCCCCCAACCACACCCCTCTTTGCTCTCTAGGTGTTCAAATGCAAAACCTCTGCAATGGCCCTTCTCCCACATACCAAATATCAATGCACACCTGAAAGCCATCACTTTGGTCAGGCACACCTGCGTGGACGCCCTTTATTCGCAGCCCCACCTCTTAAGAACAGTTTATTTCTCTGACAACCTTCAGCTCTGAGTTGTCTCTCCTATTTGATTTCCTTCCCCGTTACAGACAGGGAAGGACTACAGAACAGGTTCCATTGTATTTGTCATGTAGGGAAGATCAAGGAAGCTACAAAGGAGCTGAAAACTTGTCAGAATGAGCCTCTGGGTATTTAAAAATGAAATAAGAAAACCTCTTCATTTAAAAACAGAGCTTTGCTCTCGCCTGCCTACCCTCTCCCTTTCTTGCTCACGATTTTGCTCGCCCTCTCCTCGAGGATCAAGGGGGCTCTGACCACAGCCTGTGGCTGGGAAGGGAGACAGGCGGTGGCTCAGGGAAAACGAGGCTGCAGTGATGGTGGTAGGAAGATGTCCGGCAAGGACAAGCAGCAGGAGCAAACTATCACCAAGGACCTGGTCGTGACCAAGTATAAGATGGGGGAACGACATAGTCAACCAGGTACTTCAGTCCTTGGTAGAAGCATCTAGCTCAGGCATATCGGCACTGAGCCTGTGTGAGAAAGATGATGCCATGATTATGGAAGAAATAGGGAAAATCTTCAAGAAAAAAATAGAAATGAAAAAAGGTATTGCTTTTCCCACCAGCATTTCAGTAAATAACTGTGTATGTCACTTCTCCCCTTTGAAGAGCAACCAGGATTATATTCTCAAGGAAGGTGACTTGGTAAAACTTGACCTCGGGGTCCATGTGGATGGCTTCATCTCTAATGTAGCTCATAGTTTTGTAGTTGATGTAGCTCAGGGACCCAAGTAACAGGGAGGAAAGCAGATGTTATTAAGAAAATTCACTTTTGTGATGAAGCTGTCCTATGCCTGGTCAAACCTGGAAACCAGAACACACAAGTGACAGAAACCCTGAACAAAGCTGCCCACTCACTTACCTGCATGCCAATAGAAGGCATGCTGTCACATCAGTTGAAGGAGCATGTCGTCGATGGAGAAAAAACCATTATCCAGAATCCCACAGACCAGCAGAAGAAGGACCATGAAAAAGCAGAATTGGCGGTACATGAAGTATATGCTGTGGATGTTCTCATCAGCTCAGAAGAGGGCAAGGCCAAGGATGCAGGACAGAGAACCACTATTTACAAATGAGACCCCTCTAAACAGCACGGACTGAAAATGAAAACTTCACGTGCCTTCTTCAGTGAGGTGGAAAGGCGTTTTGATGCTATGCCATTTACTTTAAGAACATTTGAAGATGAGAAGAAGGCTCAGATGGGTGTGGCACAGTGCACCAAGCATGAACTGCTGCAACTATTTAATGTTCTCTATAAGAAGGAAGGCGAATTTCTTGCCCAGTTTAAATCTACAGTTCTGCTCATGCCCATTGGCCTTATGCAGATAACCAGTGGTCCCTTTGAGCCTGACCTCTACAAGTCTGAGATGGAGGTCCAGGATGCAGAGCTAAAGGCTCTCCTCCAGAGTTCTGCAAGTCAAAAAACCCAGAAAAAGAAAAAGAAAAAAAAAAGGCCTACAAGACTGCAGAGAAAGCCACCAGTGGGGAAACATTAGAAGAAAATGAAGCTGGGGACTAGGTGGGTCCCATCTCCCCAGCTTGTTGCTCCTACCTCATCCCCTTCCCACCACACCCCAGGCTCTGTGAAGTATAGTTCTTCTTCTCCACCTAGGACCACCAGCAGAGCAGGGGTCTCCCTGCCCCCATCCCAGTTCCCCAACCCACTCCCTTCCAACAACCAGCTCCAACTGAATGGTCTTGGGAGGCGTGGCTTCCCAACCACAGAAGACTAAATGAAAAAAAAAGAAATTGAATAATAAAATCAGGAGTCAAAAAATAAAATAAAAACAGAGCTTTGATTCCAAGTCTTTGCTATCGTGAATAGTGCCGCAATAAACATACGTGTGCATGTGTCTTTATAGCAGCATGATTTATAATCCTTTGGGTATATACCCAGTAATGGGATGGCTGGGTCATATGGTACATCTAGTTCTAGATCCTTGAGGAATCACCATACTGTTTTCCATAATGGTTGAACTAGTTTACAATCCCACCAACAGTGTAAAAGTGTTCCTATTTCTCCACATCCTCTCCAGCACCTGTTGTTTCCTGACTTTTGAATGATCGCCATTCTAACTGGTGTGAGATGGTATCTCATTGTGGTTTTGATTTGCATTTCTCTGATGGCCAGTGATGATGAGCATTTTTTCATGTGTCTGTTGGCTGTATGAATGTCTTCTTTTGAGAAATGTCTGTTCATATCCTTTGCCCACTTTTTGATGGGGTTGTTTGTTTTTTTCTTGTAAATTTGTTTGAGTTCTTTGTAGGTTCTGGATATTAGCCCTTTGTCAGATGAGTAGATTGCAAAAATTCTCTCCCATTCTGTAGGTTGCCTGTTGACTCTGATGGTAGTTTCTTTTGCTGTGCAGAAGCTCTTTAGTTTAATTAGATCCCATTTGTCAATTTTGGCTTTTGCTGCCGTTGCTTTTGGTGTTTTAGACATGAAGTCTTTGCCCATGCCTATGTCCTGAATGGTACTACCTAGGTTTTCCTCTAGGGTTTTTATGGTATTAGGTCTAACATTAAAGTCTCTAATCCATCTTGAATTAATTTTCGTATAAGGAATAAGGAAAGGATCCAGTTTCAGCTTTCTACTTATGGCTAGCCAATTTTCCCAGCACCATTTATTAAATAGGGAATCCTTTCCCCATTTCTTGTTTCTCTCAGGTTTGTCAAAGATCAGATGGCTGTAGATGTGTGGTATTATTTCTGAGGACTCTGTTCTGTTCCATTGGTCTATATCTCTGTTTTGGTACCAGTACCATGCTGTTTTGGTTACTGTAGCCTTGTAGTATAGTTTGAAGTCAGGTAGCATGATGCCTCCAGCTTTGTTCTTTTGACTTAGGATTGTCTTGGAGATGTGGGCTCTTTTTTGGTTCCATATGAACTTTAAAGCAGTTTTTTCCAATTCTGTGAAGAAACTCATTGGTAGCTTGATGGGGATGGCATTGAATCTATAAATAACCTTGGGCAGTATGGCCATTTTCAAGATATTGATTCTTCCTATCCATGAGCATGGTATGTTCTTCCATTTGTTTGTGTCCTCTTTTATTTCACTGAGCATTGGTTTGTAGTTCTCCTTGAACCCAAATGTCCATCAGTGACAGACTGGATTAAGAAAATGTGGCACATATACACCATGGAATACCATGCAGCCATAAAATGTGGCACATATACACCATGGAATACTATGCAGCCATAAAAAAGGATGAGTTTGCATCCTTTGTAGGGACATGGATGCAGCTGGAAACCATCATTCTTAGCAAACTATCACAAGAACAGAAAACCAAACACCGCATGTTCTCACTCATAGGTGGGAACTGAACAATGAGATCACTTGGACTCGGGAAGGGGAACATCGCACACCGGGGCCTATCATGGGGAGGGGGGAGGGGGGAGGGATTGCATTGGGAGTTATACCTGATGTAAATGACGAGTTGATGGGTGCTGACGAGTTGATGGTTGCAGCACACCAACATGGCACAAGTATACATATGTAACAAACCTGCACGTTATGCACATGTACCCTAGAACTCAAAGTATAATAATAATTAAAAAAAAAAAAAAAAAACAGAGCTTTGTTGTTAACTGTGGAAAAGAAATTCTTAATGGAGATTTATAAGACTGATAATTACCTAATAGAGATCCACTGTGAGAAAAGGGAGGAAGGAGTGAAATAGCTATGAGGATTACCTGGATAAGGGGCATCTACCTACATGAACTGTTTGCTTTGGGAATGCAAAACAAATCAAATCCAGTCAATTGAAAACCTAGCATTATCAACAAGGTAGATACCATTATCAGAAAAAAAAAAAAAAAGATGTTTTACGGCTGGGTGCAGTGGCTCACACCTGTAATCTCAGCACTTTGGGAGGCCAATGAGGGAAGATCTCTTGAGTCCTTGAGTATAGAGTATAGTGTAGTGTTAGTAGAGTAGAGTATAGTGTTAGTCCACTGTTTCTTTGTTGACTTTCTGTCTTGATGACCTGTCTAGTGCTATCGTTGGAATACTGAAGTCCTATAGTATTATTGCATCACTGTCTCATTTCTTAGGTCTAGTAGTAATTGTTTTATAAATTTGGGAGCTCCAGTGTTAGGTGCATATATATTTAGAACCGTGATATTTTCCTGTTGACTAGTCCGTTTATCATGGACTTGTGAGACCCCTGTCTCTACAACAACAACAACAACAACAAAAAATTTAATTAGCTGGGCATGATGAGGCACAGCTGTAATCCCAGCTACTCAGAAGGCTGAGGCAGGAGAATCGCTTGAACCTGGGAGGCAAAGGTTATAGTGAGCCGAGATCACCCCACTGCACTCCAGCCTGGGTGACCGAGTGAGACTCCATCTCAAAAAAAAAAAAAAAGTACATTGTACAAACATAAAGGTTTTTTGTCTACAGCAGTGTATCCAGCATCACGAATGGCCCTTACATGAGAGCAGAAACTTCATAGGCCATGATGAGGATTCAAGGAAAAAGGGATGTGAAGGCCCTATATAGACAGTCAAGACCTAGGCACGTAGGAAAAAAAAATAACATTAATGGTAACAGTTATTCCAAAACCCATGGGATTTATTTAACAAACATTTACCAAACACCTGCCTTGTGACAGACACCATGGGTGTTAGAAACTAGAGGAAGGCCTGGACATTCCCCTTAAGGGGCCTATGCTTTCGGTGGAGCTAAACAATGTCTACACATATCACTGTAAATTCAAGATAGCCTCTAGTGAACGTAGTGATGTGGGGAGATATAGAAAAGAAGGCTTCTTGGAGGTGATGAATTTTGAGCCAGACTGTAAAGGAGAATTTTAGACATTTTTTTCAGGGGTGTTCTCTGCTACTTCCAAAATTAAATGGTAATCTCTTCAGGTTGTATGGCCTTGGGTCCCTCCCCCATCCCACCCTGTCCCTAGTGATGAGTTTGCAAAGAGAAAGGACTTGGCCACTTTTCTTGACTGACAGAGGAAGTCTGGTGGAGAAAGAAAACACATTTCCCCAAGCAAATCTGAAATTCTGGATTGTGCCAACTTCCTTGTTTGGAGAAGATCAGATATCACGGGTGGGATAGCTAGGGATAAATATAGGCACCAACTATACACCAGAGATAGAGAATGTGATATCCTGGTTGGGTTTGCATCTACAGGCAGCAGGCTCAGGCAGATAACCAAGGATATGGAGACTACTATTCCATAGAATTCTGAATCATGTACTTGCCATGAAGAGAGCCCCAATGTGGGAGCTAGGAGGAGACTCTTTCTCAGTTTTACTTCAGATATTTCTTGAAAATACACCTGCTCAGATTTTTTTTTCCTCCTTTGTTTGCTGATGCCAACCAGTTCCCCTCCCAGAGACTTGGAGCCAGTTCCAAGCACCTGGTGAGATAGTGTGCTGCCACTACAACAGAACCATCTCCAGGATCCACTTCACTTCTTTACAACAGCTTGCTCTATGACAAGTCCAGTGCCCAATCCTACCTCCCTGCACAAAGAAGAAGATTCAGGTGCACACTTCTTTGCCAAAAACTTTAATATTGGCAGTAGTCTTTATGTTGTGTTTCAGTCCCACTGATAAGTCCAGGAGGCAACTGGAGAAGAAATGATTGCATATAAACTACAGTCTTGGCAAATATATCAGAATACCAACACTATATATAGCTGGAAGGCATTGGCTTCCAGAAGTCTTGGCCAAATCCCCTAGAGGGGCACAGGAATGATGGCAGGGAGGCACTAGGATGGGGACCATGGAGAGTTCTGCTCTCTTTGGGCTCCGCGTGTCAAACAATCACCAGCTACAAATGACAGTTCCAAAAGACTCAGCATTGGTACATTAGAAAATACCCAATAAATGTGGTAAACATAAATCCATGACTTAATAAATGAAGTGAACAAGTTTACATAAAAAGTAAAGACAAAGGAGGGCACTGATTAGGAAAGAGGAAGAGAATGGTGGCAGGAAGTAGTATCTGGGAGTAGTCCTGGGAGTCAGATCTAGTTTACAGGGTAAAGAACAAACTCCCTAGCATTGTATTGTATTCATGACCCCAATATGATTTTCAGACCCATTTGCTACTCTGCCCAGTAATCAAGCCCTTTCCTTAAACACACACACACACACACACACACACACACACACACACGCACACACACCTCTACCACCGTTCATACTGTTTCCTTTACTTGCAGTGATCTCTCTGCTTTCCCCACCCCTTTACTCCTAGTGATCTTTCAGGAAGTGAAATGCTTCCTCTTGAGCACCTCCCCAAGTACCAACAAACCTTCCTCCTTTCTTCCTCCTAACTTACCACTCTTTCTCCTGATATCCATAGCACCTTTTGCTTATCCCCGTTTTGGAACTTGACATCTTATGTCATCCTTGTACAAACATCTATCTTCCCCTCTAGACCATGAACTAGATAGATCAAGGCATGTTCCTTAGGCACCATGAGTATCCAGCTTCTAACATAACAACAAACATATAGTAGGTGCTCAATACATGCTGAGTAAATGACTGAATGATCAGGGTCTGAAGTGTCTCTCCTGCAGCTTCAAGTAGACAGCTCAGCTCTTCACAACCTGAGAAGACACTTGTCTGGTGTGGTGGGGGTGGAGTGTGTGTGTGTGCGTGTGTGTGTGTGTGTCGTAATATCCTAGGTCATCTAAAATGAATAGTAATGGTCCAGTTGCAAGCAGTGGAGCAAAAATGAATGGACAATATTCCCATGTAAAAGAAGTGAATTTAGCCACAGACCTTACACCCTTCACAGAAATTAATTTAAAAAGGGTCATAGACTTAAATGTGAAACACAAAACTATACAAATACTAGAAGATAACTCAGGAGAAAATCTAGATGACCTTGGGTTTGGACATGGCTTTTTAGATACAACACCAAAGGCATAATCTATGAAAGAAATAATTGATAAGCTGGACTTCATTAAAATTAAAAATTCCTGCTTTGTGTAAGAAACTGTCAGAGAACTAAAAGACAAGCCTCAGACTGGGAAAAAATGTTTGCAAAAGATAACTGATAAAAGACTGTTATTCAAAATATGCAAAAGATAACTGATAAAAGACTGTTATTCAAAATATGCAAAAAACTCTTAAAACTCAGCAATAAGAAAACTACTAACAACTCAAGGAAAAAACTACAAGTACAAAATTACAGTTAGGATGTATTAGTCCATTTTTATACTGCTATAAAGAACTGCCTGAGACTGGGTAATTTATAATTCATAAAGGAAGAGGTTTAATTGAATCACAGTTCAGCACGGCTGGGGAGGCCTCAGGAAACTTACAATCATGGTGGAAGGTGAAGAGGAAGCAAAGCACCTTCTTCACAAGGTGCAGGAAGGAGAAGTACTGAGTGAAGGGGGAAGAGCCCCATATAAAACCATTAAATCTCATGATAACTCACTATCACCAGAACAGCATGGGGGAAACCACCCCCATGATTCAATTACCTTCACCTTGTCTCCCCTTGACATATGGGGGTTATGGGGATTACAATTCAAGTTGAGATTTGGGTGAGAACACAAAGCCTAACCATATCACAGGAAGAATAAGTTCTGCTATTTTAATGCACAGTAAAGTAACTAGAGCAAATAACAATGTAGTGCATATTTCAATATTGCTAGAAGAGATTTTTAGTGTCATCACCAAAAAGAAATAATAAATGTTTAAAGTAGTGAATATACAACTAAAAGAAATAGAAAACCAAGAGCAAACCAATCCCAAAGCTAGCAGAAGACAAGAAATAACCAAAATCAAAGATGAACTGAAGGGGACTGAGATGAAAAAAACATTCAAAAGATCAACAAATCTGAGAGTTGGTTTTTTGAAAAAATTAATAAAATACATAGGCCACCATCTAGACTAATAAAGAAGAAAATAGATCCAATTAAACACAATTAGAAATGACAAAGGGTATACTACCACTGGCCCCAAAGAAATACAACCATCAGAGAATATTATGAACACCTCTATACACACAAACTAGAAAATCTAGAAGAAATGGATAAATTATTGGACACATACACCCTCCACAGACTGAACCAGGAAGAAACTGAATCCTTGAATAGAACAATAATGAGCTCCAACATTGAATCAGTAATAAGTAGCCTACCAGCCCCAAAAAACCCAGGACCAGACTGATTCACAACTGAATTCTAACAGATGTACAAAGAAGAGCTGGTGTGATTCCTACTGAAACTATTTCCAAAATTTGAGGAGAAGAGACTCCTCCCTAACTCATTCTATGAGACCAGCATCATTCTGATACCAAAACCTAGCAGATACAACAAAAAAAGAAAACTTCAGACCAGTATTCTTGATGAACATCAACAAAATAATGGCAAACTGAACCCAGCAGCACATCAAAAACCATATCCACCATGATTGAGTAGGCTTTATCCCTGGATGCAAGCTTGGTTTAACATACACAAATCAATAAATGTGATTCATCACATAAACAGAACTAAAGAGAAGAACCACGTTATTATCTCAATAGATGCAGAAATGGCTTTCAATCAAATTCAATACCCCTTCATGTTAAAAACTCTCAATAAAATAGATCTTGAAGGAAGATACATCAAAATAATATGAGCCATATACCTCAAATCCACAGCCAATATCAGACTGAATGGGCAAAAGCTGGTGCATTCCCCTTGAAAATCGGCACAAGAAAAGGATGCCCTCCCTTCAACATAGTATTAGAAGTTCTGGCCATAGCAATCAAGCAAGAGAAAGAAAGAAGGGGCATCCAAAATGGGAAGAGAGAAAGCGAAACTATCCCTGTTTTCAGACAATATGATCTTATATCTAGGAAACCCCAGAGTCTCAGCCCAAAAGCCCCTTCAGCTGATAAAAACTTCAGCAAAGTCTCAGGATACAAAATTAATGTACAAAAATCACTAGAATTCCTATACACCAACAGCAGTCAAGCTGAGAGTCAAATCAGGAATGCAATCCCATTCACAATTGACACAAAAAGAATAAAATATTATACCTAGGAATACAGTTAACCAGGAAGGTGAAATCTCTACAAGGAGAACTACAAAACACTGCTCACAGAAATCAGAGATGACATAAACGGAAAAACATGCCATGCTTATGGATAGGAAAAATCAATATTGTTAAAATGGTCAGTCATACTGCCCAAAGCAAATGATAGAGTCAATGCTATTTCTATCAAACTACCAGTGACATTCTTCACAGAACTAGAAAAAACTATTTTAAAATTCATTTGGAACCAAAAAAAGCCTAAATAGCCAAGGCAATCCTAAGCAAAAAGAACACAGCTGGAGGCATCATGCTCTCCAACTTCAATCTATACTACAGGGCTATGGTAACCAAAACAGCATGGTACTGATACAAAAACAGACATGTAGACCAATGGAACAGAATAGAGAGCCCAGAAATAAGGCTGCACATCTACAACTATCAGATTTTTGACAAAGCTGACAAAAAATAAGCAATGGGGAAAGCATTTCCTATTCAATAAGTAGTGCTGGGAGAACTGGCTAGCCATATGCAGAAGACTGAAACTAGACCCCTTTCTGGCCGGGCACAGTGGCTCACGCATGTAATCCCAGCACTTTGGGAGGCCAAGGCAGGCAAATCACAAGGACAGGAGATCGAGACCATCCTGGCTAACATGGTGAAACCCATCTCTACTAAAGCGTTTCTTGTGGAGTTGATTTCCAGTTTTATTCCACTGTGGTCTGAGAAAGTACTTGATGTGATTTTGATTTTCTTAAATTTACTGAGACTTGTTTTGTAGGCTATCATATGGTCTATCTTGGAGAATGTTCCATGTGCTTATGAACAAAATGTATATTCTGCAGTTGTTGGGCATAATGTTCTATAGATAGCTGTTAAGCCCATTTGCTGTAGAGTATAGTGTTAGTCCACTGTTTCTTTGTTGACTTTCTGTCTTGATGACCTGTCTAGTGCTATCATTGGAATACTGAAGTCCCATAGTATTATTGCATCACTGTCTCATTTCTTAGGTCTAGTAGTAATTGTTTTATAAATTTGGGAGCTCCAGTGTTAGGTGCATATATATTTAGAACTGTGATATTTTCCTGTTGACTAGTCCATTTATCATTATGTAATGTCCCTCTTTGTTTCTTTTTAACTGCTGTTGCTTTAATGTTTGTTGTGTCTGATATAAGAATAGCTATTCCTGCTCTCTTTCGATATCCATTTGCATGGAATATCTTTTCCCACCTTAAGTTTATGTGAGTCCTTATATGTTAGGTGAGTCTCCTGAAGAAGGCAGGAGAATTGTTGGTTGAATTCTTATCTATTCCATTATTCTGTATCTTTTAAGTGGAGCATTTAGTCCATTTACATTCAGTGTTAGTATTGAGATGCGACGTACTATTCTATTCATCATGCTATTTGTTGCTTGAACACATTGTTTTTTTAAATTGTGTTTTTGTTATATAAGTCCTGTGAGATTTATGCTTTAAGGAGGTTCTATTTCGGTGTATCTTGAAGATTTGTTTCAAGATTTAGAGCCCCTTTTAGCAGTTCTTGTAGTGTTGGCTTGGTAGTGGTGAATTCTCTCATCATTTGTTTGTCTGGAAAAGACTGTATCTTTCCTTCATTTATGAGGCTTACTTTCACTGAATACAAAATTCTTCACTGATAATTGTTTTGTTTAAGGCAGCTAAATATAGGACCCCAATCCCTTCTAGGTTATAGGGTTTCTGCTGAGAAATCTGCTGTTAATCTGATAGGCCTTCCTTTATATGTTACCTGATGCTTTTGCCTCACAGCTTTTAAGTTTCTTTCCTTCATCTTGACTTTAGGTAACGTGATTACTATGTGCCCAGGCAATGATATTTTTACCATGAATCCCCCAGGTGTGCTTTGAGCTTCTTGTATTTGGATGTCTAGATCTCTAGCAAGGCCAGTGTTAGTCCATTTTCATGCTGCTGATAAAGACATACCCGAGACAGGGCAATTAAAAAATGGACTTACAGTTCCATGTGGCTGGCGAAGCTTCACAATCATGGTGGAAGGCTAGGTGGAGCAAGTCATGTCTTACATGGATGGCAGTAGGCATAGAGAACTTGTGCAGGGTAACTCTTCTTTATAAAACCATCAGATCTCATGAGCCTCATTCACTATCACAAGAACAGCATAAGAAAGACTTGCCCCCATGATTCAGTTACCTCTCACCTGGTCTCTCCCACAACACCTGGGAATTCAAGATGAGATTTTGATGGGGACATAGCTGAACCATATCAGCCAGGGAAGTTTTCCTCAATTATATCCTCAAATATGTTTTCCAAACATTTGGATTTTTCTTCTTCCTCAGAAATACCAATTATTCTTAGATTTGGATGTTTAACATAGTCCCAAAGTTCTTGGAGGCTTTGTTCATTTTCTTAAATTCTTTTTTCTTTGTCTTTGACAGTTTGGGTTAATTCAAAAGCCTTGTCTTCAAGTTCTGAAGTCCTTTCTTCTGCTTGTTTGATTCTACTGCTGAGACCTTCCAGTGCATTTTGCATTTCTCTAAGTGTGTCCTTCATTTCCAGAAGTTGTGACTGTTTTTTATTTATGCTCTCTATTTCACTGAAGAATTTTCCTTTCATATCCTGTATCATGTTTTTGATTTCTTTAAGGTGGAATTCGCCTTTCTCTGGTGCCTCCTTGATTAGCTTAAAAATTGACCTTCTGAATTATTGTTTTCCTGGCAATTCAGAGATTTCATCTTGGTTTGGATCCATTGCTAGTGAGCTGGTATGATCTTTTCAGGGAGTTAAAGAACCTTGTTTTGTCATATTACCAGAATTGTTTTTCTGGTTCCTTCTCATTTGGGTAGACTGTGTCAGATGGAAGATCTGGTATTCAAGGGCTGCTGTTCAAATTCTTTTATCCCACAGGATGCTCCCTTGATGTGGTGGTCTCACTTTTCCCATAGGAATGGGGATTCCTGAGAGCTCAACTGTAGTGATTGTCTTTCTTTTTCTGGGTCTAGTCACCCAGTGGACCTACCAGGCTCTTGGCTGGTACTGGGGAGTGTCTAAGAAGTATCCTGTGATGTGATCCATCTTCAGGTCTTGCAGCCATGGATACCATCACCTGCTCCAGTGGAGGGAGCAGGGGAGTGAAGTAGACTCTGTGAGGTTCTTTGGTTGTGTTTTTGTTTCATGCACTGGTTTTGTATTGGCTGGCCTTTAGCCAGGAGGTGGCGCTTTCAACAGTGCATCAGTTGCAGTCCTATAAGGACGCAAACTTGCCCTAGGGACAACTGGTTAAGTGTTCAGGTTTCTCAGGTGGTGGGCAGGGCCATAGAGCTCCCAAGAGATTATGACTTTCGTCTTTGGCTACCAGGACAGGTAGAGAATGACCACCAGGTGGGGTTGGGGATTGATGTGTCTGAGCTCAGCCTCTCCTTGGGCAGGGCTTGCTGAGGTTGCTGTGGGGGATGGAAGTTTAGTTCCCAGTCCAATGGAGTTATATTCCCAGGGGGATTATGGCTGCCTCTGCTGAGTCATATAGGTCACCAAGGAAGTGGAGGAAAGTCAGCAGTCACAGGCCTCACCCCACTCCCTCACAGCCTGCAGTTCTAAAGGCGAGTCTCACTCCCACTGTGCCTCGCCAACAACACTGAGCCTATTTTCAGGCAGCCGGTGACCAGGACTGAGTACTTTCCCAGGACCACGAGCCTCCTCATTGAGAAGGCAAGCAGACTTACAGTTTTTCAGCATCTCAGGGAGCTTGTAGCTTTGATCCAGTTCCATCAAAGGGTCTGTGGATTCTCTCACCTCTCCTGGTATGTTCCTGTGGTAGTTCTTGGAGCAAAAGTTCACAATGTGAGTCTCCACATGCTGCTCTCTCTGTCCAAGCAGGAGCTGCAAGCTAGTCCTGCCTCCTGTCTGCCATGTTAATCCAACAGTTATCTTTTATCTTTTTGATAATTGCTATTCTGATCGGTGTGAAGTGTTATCTCATTGTAGTTTAATTTGCAATGAAAACCAAAAGTAAATAAATAGGATTACATCAAATTTAAAAAGCTTCTGCACAACAAAGGAAACAATTAACAGAATGAAGAGGTAACCTAAAGACTGAACAAGAAATATTTCAAAGCCATACATCTGATAAGGATATATAACAAACTCAAAACAACTCAATAGCAAGAAAACAAATAACCCAATTAAAAATGGGCAAAGGATCTGAATAGAAATTCCTCAAAAGACATAAATAGCCAACAAATATATGAAAGAAATGCTTAACATCACTAATCATGAGGAAGACTATCTTGACTGTGGAGACAAACCACTGGACTAAATGATCAAAATACTCTGTAAAGCCGTTGAAGAAGAGATAAGATGACTACTTATCTTAAATAGACTAAATATTTACCTGCCTGTATGCAGGAGCTGTGTCAGAAGATATCTTCAGATTCCATCAGCCTCATGACTCCATTATTTCTAATGCCCATTTTAATAGTTTCCTCCTAATGCACATGGGGTGTGTATATAACACAGAAAATCTGGGGAAAAATAGTTGAATCCACAGGGAAGAAACACACACACACTACAAAAATGAGGTTGTTTAACTGGATCTTTCACTTTTAGTCACGTGGACATTATGTGAGTGCAGCATATAAATGTGTTTTGGTCAGAAAAGGACACAGAACTTATAAAAGACCAGAAAGTGTGAAGAGATATAACCATAGTATCAGGAGGAAGATAAAATTTTAACAAATAATTATTACAGGAGTTGTGGGGAAAGAATACTTTTTAGTCAGAATTTTCAATGCTAAGTACAAAGGTGAATGAGCACATTAAAAAACAATGCATTTCTCTAAGTGTGTCCTTCATTTCCAGAAGTTGTGACTGTTTTTTATTTATGCTCTCTATTTCACTGAAGAATTTTCCTTTCATATCCTGTATCATGTTTTTGATTTCTTTAAGTTGGAATTCGCCTTTCTCTGGTGCCTCCTTGATTAGCTTAAAAATTGACCTTCTGAATTATTTTATCCTTTGCCCACATTCTGGACATCTTTAAGCCAAAAAATAACCATTTCCTTTCTTAAAGCTGTACTATATTAACATAATCTTGAATGTGGCCCTAAAAAGGCAAACAGGTGGAGCCACATCATTGTAAAACAGGACAACCTCGACCAATTTGTCAAATTGATATCACTTCAAAAGAAAGAGACAAGAATACAGGACTATCACGGGAATCACAGAGACCATGCTGCTGTGATTCAATAGGACTTTCATCTCCAAATTCAGAAGGCTCCATTAATCTCCTAACCATCTATCTAGGCATTAAGGAGAAGGAAATGAAGAGTTTTGAACACAAATTTTCTGCTCCTACCTGTTGCTCCCAGTGACACAGGAGACAGAAATAAACATTCTTCCAGAAGACCCAGAAGAAACTCCCCACGCCAACAGAATGGGAGTGGGGAAAGGTTGAGTTTACACCGCGTCAGGCATATGAATGTGAGATATCTCTGAATCAAGGTTATTGGATAGTCCCTGAGCCTCTGTTTTCTGTGATGTGTGAATGGCAATATTAGGCCGTGTCCTCTGCATCCCGTTTGTAAAATTTCTTACCCACAAATCTAGTTGGTTTCTAAGTAATTTACATGTGTAATGTGTTTCCTTGTAAAATTCAACATTGATGACTTACCTACAATTTATCACTCTTCTTTATGGTCATGTTCAGCCTAATCAACTGACCACCCAGCAGTGTATACTATACATTTACCAAGCGCTTCGCCCTGGACCTAATGAGCTCTAGGAGCTAGAAGAGCTCAGGTGAGAAACTGAAGGCCCCTGGTTCACTCTACAGTTTTTGCCAATGGGCTTTCTCTATTTGGGTCTGTGACTGGTTATCTAAGTAAAATGGAGTTCCAAGGTAGTAGAGCTAATTTTTGTAATATATTGTTAAGAGTTTTGCCCTGCTCCTGGGTGCCATGCTTAAAATGGACACCAGTGGTCCAAAGACGTTAAGAAAGAAAAGGCAATAGTGTTGGAATTGTTCACAGTGTGATCTCAGGCCCACCTGCATCACAATCACAATCAGAGGTGAATATTAAACCTACAGATTCCTGGATTCCACCCCAGACCTGCTGAATCAGAATCTACAGATTGGAGTCCAGGTATCTGAATGACAATAAACTCCACCAAGTGATTTTGACACTCACCAACATTCAAGAATCACTAGCTTAGTGCAAACTCATCCCCACAGCTAGGAAACAACTTGTAAGTGCGCACAGCATTCTAGCATGGAATCTCCTCAGCGGGACCTCCAGATCTCAATCAATGAACTAAAAAGTATTTCACTAACCAAATACATACATGATTCTCTCAGTGAACCTCAATTTCCTTTCTCTAAAACAAAGATAATAATAGCACATACCTCTTACAGGCTGTGGAGAAAATTAAATGATGTACATGTACAAAGCTTTACACACTGCCTAGCACATGATAAATCATTCAATACATCTTAGTAATTCTAATAAGAAAATATTCAAGTTCCTTAGTGAAACCTTTCCAGTTTGTATGTACCCACATTATTCATTTACTGCCACAATCTCCTACCTAAGAATTTATACTCCAGACAAACAAAACCAACTGGAGTTTCCTCATACACTATGCTACCTTTTTTTTTTTTTTTTTTTTTTTTTTCTGAGATGGAGTCTCATTCTGTCACCCAGGTTGGAGTGCAGTGTTGTGATCTCGGCTCACTGCAACCTCTGCCTCCCGGGTTCACACCATTCTCCTGCCTCAGCCTTCCGAGTAGCTGGGAATACAAGCACCCACCACCACACCCGGCTAATTTTTTTTGTATTTTTAGTAGAGACGGGGTTTCACTGTGTTAGCCAGGATGGTCTCCATCTCCTGACCTCGTCTCGGCCTCCCAAAATGCTGGGATTACAGGCATGAGCCACCGTGCCCAGCCACAATATGCTACTTTTTATCTCCACAC
Source organism: Theropithecus gelada (assembly GCF_003255815.1). Taxonomy (NCBI): domain Eukaryota; kingdom Metazoa; phylum Chordata; class Mammalia; order Primates; family Cercopithecidae; genus Theropithecus; species Theropithecus gelada. The sequence goes on along the minus strand of NC_037689.1, from coordinate 118,249,692 downwards.
TGTTGCTTATGCTCCTTCTTTAGCCTGGATGCAGCTCCTTGACTTAGAAAGCTCATACTTGATCTTCAAGGCCTAAATCATTGGCATATTCTCTGGGAAGCATTTATTAGACCCCTAAGCCTAAGTTAGGAGACTCTCTTCCTTGTTCTCTCAGCACTCTTTACCTCTTTATGCCCATCTTTCCCCTATTAGAGAGGAAGCTCTTTAAAGTCATGGACGATGGGTATTTTCAGTTGTTTCTCTAGATGTTCTTTTTGTTGCCATTAATTTTAACACATCCAGAAAAGTACAGAGAATAATAAAACAATCACCCATTTTTCTAACTTTCACAAGTAACTACTATTAACCTTTTGGCACTTTTACTTCCAGTTTTTCCAATTTATTTCATTTAAAAATAACTTATAAAAACACTGTTCATTATTCCAGAATAGAATATTATAGATAAAGCCAAAAGCACCCTTGATCTCCACCCCCATGCTCTATCCCTTCACTGCTTTTCCAAAGGTAACCAAACAGTAATATGAGTTTGATGGTTAGCCTTCCAATCTTTTTGTATACATCTACAGACATAACTTGTATCCATATAAAATATACAGTATTGATTTGCACATTTTCCCAAATATCATGTGGCTGTGTACATCATTCTGCCACTTGCTTCTTTCACTCAAAAGTATTTATGAAATATATCCATGATGATAGATATAGCTAGGTAATTCATTTTAATTGCTTTCCATCACATGGATGTATCCCCATTGTAACCATTTTTGTCCATATTGATGGACATTTAGATCATTTCCAAGATCTTGCTATTACAAAAAATTTATCATGAAATTTATGATGAAGTGCTTTACTACGTTCCTATGTGTCTGCATGTGTGTTACTCTAGTAAAAAAGACTTAGAAGTGAAACTGCTGGATTATAGGGTATGTGCATATTTTTAAGAGATACTGACAAATTGTCCTACAATGTGGCTGTACTGACTTTTACTCTCATCAGCATTGTTTGAGAGTTGTCATTTCCCTATCTCCTTACCAACACTTGGTGTTGTCAGCCTTTTAAATTTGTCAATATTATCATAGAAAAGAGTTATTTCATTACTGTTTTTGACCATTTTATTAACTTCTGTGTCCTCAGCTCCTAGCAAGTATTTGGCACATGTTGATTGCTTGGTAAATATTTGCTCATCTCTACTTTTGATAATGTCACATGTGGGTACCAGCTCTGGTCTGCTGATACTTCAGAACACAACTAAGTGTCTCCTTTCAGCAAGAACCAGAGGGAGATCCCAGTTTCCTTACCTCTAAGCAAACCTGTGAGGAAAAGATAACATGAAAAAATGTAGGTGATACAACTTTCTTTAGCAGTTTATCATTAGCTGATATGGTTTGAATGTTTTGTCCTCTCCAAATCTGATGTTGATATGTGACCTCCAATGTTGTTGGTGGGCCTGGTGGGAGGTGTTTGGGTCATAGGGACAGGTCTCTCATGAATGGCTTAGTACCATCTTCTTGGTGATGAGTGAGTTCTTTTGCAGGTATTTAACACAAGGTCTGGTTGTTTAAAATAATCTGTGACCCACCCCCTTTCTCTCTTGCTCCCTCACTTGCCATGTGATATATCTACTCCTTCTTTACCTTCTGCCATGATTGTAAGCTTCCTGAGGCCCTCAGCAGAAATGAATGCCATCACCATGCTTCCTGTACAGCCTACAGAACTGGGAACCAAAATAAACCTCTTTTCTTTATAAATTACCCAGTCTCGGGTATTCCTTTATAGCAACGTAAATGGACGAATATGTTACCTAACATGGCATCCACTAAATGATTCTTAATCTCTGGATCAATCATCTTTCACAATCAGTCAGGTTAGTGTCTAGCTCCTTCCACCTAGAAGTTAAAGACACATCAGAAAAGACAACAGGAGTGGGAAGCAGTGGCTCTGTTGCACCAGTGAAAGGGAAACAGTTAGAAGGAATGGTTTAGCTTTCTAGTGGTTGCTCCAAAGTTAATTATTATAGATACTATCTGTTCATGAAAACCTGTTTCCTTTTCCTTGGAATGGCCATATATCTGAACCATATTTGCCAGTATCCCCTATAGTTAGCTATATTCATGTGATCAATTTTTGCCCAATGGATTATGAACCAAAGTGATATGTATCATCTCCAATCCTGCTCTCCTATATAATATTCTCCATGTTCTTTTTTTCCTTCTAGTTTACTGGAATGGAAACAGAGCCTAGAATGCCATGATAAAGATGGCATTGCCATAAGATGAAAGGAGTTTCAGTCCCTGAATCATTATTTGAAGAAGTGATATGCCTAGCATTTACTCTAACTAACACAGTAATATCCCTAGACTGGCAAATCTTTTCAGAAACACGAATAATCCAGCATTTACTATCTCCAAGTAAGGGTAGTTCATATTCTTTTGGGACAAGAGATAGAACTGGCAATGTCACCGTTAGGGTAATTCTTAGCTAGTTTTACAACATGGAAAACAACAAAGCACAATTGTTATCTCTACCAGTGCAAATGCTATACAACAACCATTTTTAAATTACCAAAAGATTTCAGGGCCGAAATAAGCATCATTCTTGTAGGGAAAATAAAAACTGATCTAATCAACCCTGGTGCCTAGTCAGGTTAAAATAAATGAGAGAGGAAGACACTATTAGCAAGTCTCCAGTACAACCGGTAGGCAAGAATTTAGTTTGATAGTGTCATAAGTGAACAGTACTCAATGAGAGCCTACACTGCATTTCTCAGCAGAAAGCCTTCAGGCTACTGAAGTACCTAGAGACTCTCAGGGGATCATGGCATATGGGATGCAGGACTAGATTGCAGCTCCAATTCAGATGGACAGAGCAGCATGCAGAGGCTCACATCATGAGTTTTTGCTCCAGAACAATTGCAGGAACAAATTGGGAAGCTTGAGAGGAGCTACAGACCCCCTGAAAGAAGTAGATTGCTCCTGCAGGACCTGGGAGACAACCCAAATACTGTGAGTGCTCAAACTGAAGAGGTGGGAAAGGGAGATTGTCCACCCCTGAACACATACCCCAACTGGGGAAACGGAAGGCCTAGATTTTGACCTAGAAAAGATTTTGATCTTACCTGTAACTGAGTCAATTTAGAGAGCCGAGCGAAATACAGAGGTAGAGGAAGCAGCAGGAAAAACCCTGGGAGCTCACTGGGTTCCCTAGCAAGCCGTTTTTGTCTGGCCTCACAGGGGCCCTTCAAGAGGGTTGCCAGAGGCACAGGAAAAAGGCCACAGGGAGAAGAAAATCCCCAGCTAAACTTTGTAACAATTTGAACTGTTTGAGAAACCTCCCGGCCAGAACTCAAGGGAGGGCATGAATCCAGTGTACAGACTTCACAGGCAAGGAAGAAGGAAAGACATATTTGCTTTCACAGCTGGGAGGACGGTAGCCTGGGGCAAGTTCTCAGCCCTGCTTGCCCACTGCCTGGAAACAGACTTGGTGCTGTTGGGCGGGGGGCAGGCACGGTGGAAGTGAGACCAGCCCTTCGGATTGTGTGGGAGCTGAGTGAGGCCTGTGACTGCCAGCTTTCCCCCACTTCCCTGATAATCTGCATGACACAGTAGAGACAGTCATAATCCTCCTAGAAACATAATTCCATTGACCTGAGAACCTCACTCTCATCCCCTACAGCAGCCACAGCAAGATCCGCCCAAGGAGAGTCTGAGCTCAGACAACACCTAGCACTGCCCCAACCCAGTGGTTCTTCCCTACCCACCCTGGTAACTGAAGAAAAAAGACATATACTCTTGGGAGTTATAGGGCCTACCACCTGTTCCTTCCCATACTACCACAGCTCATGCTCTCTGGAAAGCACCACCTCTTGGCAGGAGGTCAACCAGCGCAAAAATAGTGCATTAAACCACCAAAGCTAAGAATCCTCACAGAGTCCATTTCACACCCCTGCCACCTCCACCAAAACAGGTGCTGGTATCCATGGCTGAGAGACCACAGGACTTTGTGCAGACAACCCTTAGTACCAGCCTGGAGCCTGGTAGACTTGCTGGATGGCTAAATCCAGAAGAGAGATAATAATCACTACAGCTCAGCTCTCAGAAAGCCACAACAATAGGAAAAGGGGGAGATTACTACATTAAGGGAACACCCCATGGGACAAAAGAATCTGAATAACAGCCTTTAGCCCTAGACCTTCCCTCTGACCGAGCCTACCCAAATGAGAAGGAACCAGAAAACCAACTCTGGTAATATGACAAAACAAGGCTCTTTAACACTCCCGAAAAATCATACTGGCTCACCAGCAATGGACCCAAACCAAGAAGAAATCCCTGATTTACCTGAAAAAGAATTCAGGGGTTAGTTATTAAGCTAATCAGGGAGGCACCAGAGAAAGGCAGAGCCCAATGTAAGGAAATCCAAAAAATGATACAAGAAATGAAGGGAGAAATATTCAAGGAAATAGATAGCATAAATAAAAAACCATCAAAATTTCAGGAAACAATGGGCACACTTATAGAAAGGCAAAATGCTCTGGAAAGTCTCAGCAATAGAATTGAACAAGTAGAAGAAAGAAATCCAGAGCTCGAAGACAAGGTCTTCAAATTAACTGAACCTGATGAAGACAAAGGAAAAAGAATAAGAAAATAGGAACAAAGCTTCTGAGAAATCTGGGATTATGTTAAATGATCAAACCTAAGAATAATCAGTGTTCCTGAGGAAGAAGAGAAATCTAAAAGTCTGGAAAACATATTTGGGGGGAATAATTGAGGAAACGTTCCCGGCCTTGCTAGAGACCTAGACATCCAAATACAAAAAGCACAAAGAACACCAACACCTGGGAAATTCATTGCAAAAAGATCATCTCCTATGAACATTGTCATCAGGTTACCTAAAATTATGATGAAGGAAAGAATCTTAAGAGCTGTGAGACAAAAGCACTGGGCAACCTATAAAGGAAAACCTATCAGATTTACAGCAGATTTATCAGCAGAAACCCTACAAGCTAGAAGGGATATCTTCAGCCTCCTCAAATGAAACAATTATCAGCCAAGAATTTTGTATCCAGCGAAACTAAGCTTCATATACAAAGGAAAGTCTTTTTCAGACATACAAATGCCAAGAGAATTTGCCACTACCAAGTTACTACTGCAAGAACTGCTAAAAGGAGCTCTAAATCTTGAAAGAAATCCTGGAAATACATCAAAACAGAACCTCTTTAAAGCATAAATCTCATAGGACCTATAAAACAAAAATGCAATTCAAAGAACAAAAACCTGAAACAAAAAAACCAAGGTATACAGGCAACAAATTGCACGATGAATGGAATGGTACCTCACATCTCAATACTAACATTAAAGGTAAATGGCCTAAATGCTCCACTCAAAAGATGCAGAAATGACTGGGCATGGTGGCTCACTCCTGTAATCTCAGCACTTTGGGAGGCCGAGGCAGGCGGATCACTAGGTCAGGAAATCAAGACCATCCTTGCCAACGTGGTGAAATCCCCTCTCTACTAAAAATACAAAAATTAGCCAGGCATGGCAGCATGCACCTGTAGTCCCAGCTACTCAGGAGGCTGAGGCAGGAGAATTGCTTGAACCTGGGAGGCGGAGGTTGCAGTGAGCCGAGATCGTGCCAGTGCACTCCAGCCTGGGCAACAGAGCGAGACTCCATCTCAAAAGAAAAAGGATACAGAATTGCAGAATGGATAAGAATTCACCAACCAACTATCTGCTTCCTTCAAGAGACTCACCTAACACATAAGGACTCACACAAACTTAAGGTACAGGGGTGGAAAACGGCATTTCAGGCAAATAGATACCAAAAGCAAGCAGAAGTAGCCATTCTTACATCAGACAAAACAAACTTTAAAGCAACAGCAGTTAAAACACAAAACAAAGAGGGACATTATATAATGATAAAAGGACTATTCCATCAGGAAAATATCACAATTCTAAATATATGTGCACCTAACACTGGAGCTCCCAAATTTATAAAACAATTACTAATAGACCTAAAAAATGAGACAGACAGCAACACAATAATAGTGGGGGATTTCAATACTCCACTGACAGCACTAGACAGATAATCAAGAGAGAACGTCAATAAAGAAACAATGGATTTAAACTATACCCTGGAACAAATGGACTTAACAGATACATACAGAACATTCCATCCAACAACTGCAGAATATACATTCTATTCAACAGTGCATGGAGCTTTCTCCAAGAAAGAATAAATGATAGGCCACAAAACAACCCTCAATAAATTTAAGAAAATCGAAATTAGATCAAGCAATCTCTCAAACCACAGTGGAATATAACTAGAAATCAAACTCCAAAAGGAACCTTCAAAACCATGCAAATTCATATAACCTGGAAATTAAATAACCTGCTCCTGAATAATTGGGTAAAAAATGAAATCAACTTCATCCATGTCCCTGCAAAGTACATGAATTCATCCTTTTTTATGGTTGCATAGTATTACACGGTGTATATGTGCCACATTTTCTTAATCCAGTCTATCATTGATGGAGATTTAGGTTGGTTCCAAGTCTTTGCTATTGAAGCTGGAAACCATCATTCTATGCAAACTATCACAAGGACCAAAAGCCAAACACCACATGTTCTCACTGATAGGTGGGAGTTGAACAATGAGAACACATGGACATGGGGCGGGGAACATCACACACTGGGGGAGGGATAGCATTAGGAGAAATACCTAATGTAAATGAGGAGTTGATGGGTGCAGCACACCAATACGGTACATGCATACCTATGTAACAAACCTGCATATTGTGTACGTGTACCCTAGAACTTAAAGTATAATAATAAAAAAAAGAAAGTAAAACGAAAAAAAAAAAATGAAATCAAGATGAAAATTAAGAATTTTTTGGAACTGAACAATAATAGTGACACAACCTATCTAAACCTCTGGGATACAGCAAAGCTGGTGCTAAATGGAAAGTTCATAACCCGAAATGCCTACATCAAAAAGTCTGAAAGAGCACAAACAGACAATCTAAGGTCACATCTCAAGGAACTAGAGAAACAAGAACAAACCAAACCCAAACCCAGCAGAATAAAGGAAACAACAAAGATCAAGCAGAACTAAACGAAATTAAAACAAAAAAATACAAAAGATAAATGAAACAAAAAGCTGGTTCTTAGGAAAGATAAATAAAATTGATAGACCATGAGCAAGATTAACCAAGAAAAGAAGAGAGAAAATCCAAATAAGAAACCACATGGAAGATATACAACTGACACCACAGAAATACAAAAGATCATTCAAGGTGACTATGAACACCTTTACATACATAAACTAGAAAACCTCAAAGAGATGGATACATTCCTGGAAATATACAACCCTCCTAGATTAAATCAGGAAGAATTAGATACCATGAACAGACCAATAACAAGCAGCAAGATTGAAATGGTAAATTAAAAATTATCATTAAAAAAGTCCAGGGCCAGACAGATTCACAGCAGAATTCTACTAGACATTCAAATAAGAATTGGAACCAATCCTACTGACACTATTTCAAAAGATAGAGAAAGAGTGAACCCTACCTAAATCATTCTGTGAAGCCAGTATAATGCTAATATTAAAACCAGGGAAGGACATAACCAAAAAAGAAAACTACACACCAATAACCCTGATGAACATAGATGCTAAAATCCTTAACAAAATACTAGCTAACTGAATCCAACAACATATCAAAAAGACAATACAACATGATCAAGTGGGTTTCATACCAGGGATGCAGGGATGGTTTAACATACACAAATCAATAAATGTGATATACCACATAAACAGAATTAAAAACAAAAATCACATGATGATCTCAATAGATGCAGAAAAAGCATTCAACAAAATCCCCATCCCATTATGATTAAAACTCTCAACAAAATCAGCATACGAGGGACATACCTCAAAATAATAAAAGCCATCTATGACAAACTCACAGCCAACATAATACTGAATGGGGAAAAACTGAAAGGATTTCTTCTGACAACTGGAAAAAGACAAGGATTCCCACTCTCACCACTCCTCTTCAACATAGTACTGGAAGTCCTAGTCAGACCAATCAGACAAGAGAAAGAAATAAAGGGCATCCAAATTGGTAAAGAGCAAGTCATACTGTCACTGTTTGCTGATGGTATGATCATTTCCCAAGAAAACCCTAAAGACTCCTGCAGAAAGCTCCCAGAACTGATAAAAAGAATTCAGCAAAGTTTCCAGATACAAAATTAATGTACACAAATCAGTAGTTCTTCCATACACCAACAGAGACCGAGCTAAGAATCACATCAAGAACGCAACCCCTTCTACAATAGCTGCAAAAAATAAAATAAAATACTTAGCAATATACCTAATCAAGGAGGTGAAAGACCTCTCCAAGGAAAACTACAAAATACTGCTGAAAGAAATCATAGATGACACAAACAAATGGAAACACATCCCATGCTCATGCATAGGTAGAATCGACATTGTGAAAAATGACCCTAGTGTCAAAAGCAATCTACAAATTCGATGCAATTCTCATCAAAATACCACTATCATTCTTCAAAGAATTAGAAAAAACAATTCTAAAATTCATATGGAACCAAAAAAGAGCCTGTATAGCCAAAGCAAGACTAAGCAAAAAGAACAAATCTGGAGGCATCACATTACCTGATTTCAAACTATACTATAAGGCCATAGTCACCAAAACAGCATGGTACTGCTATTAAAAAAAAAAAAAAAAAAAAAAAAGGTGCATACACCAATGGAACAGAATAGAGAACCCAGAAATAAACCCAAATACTTACAGCCAACTGATCTTCGGCAAAGCAAACAAAAACATAAAGAGGGGAAAGGACACGCTTTTCAACAAATGGTGCTGGGATAATTCCTCATCTCTCACCTTACACAAAAATCAACTCTGGTGTCTCACGCCTGTAATCCCAGCACTTTGGGAGGCCAAGGGGGGTGGATCACCTGAGGTCAGGAGTTCAAGACCAGACTGGCCAACATGGTGAAACCCTGTCTCTACTAAAAATACAAAAATTAGCCAGGTGCAGTGGCAGACACCTGTAATCCCAGCTACTTGGGAGGCTGAGGCAGGAGGATTGCTTGAGCCTGGGAGGAGGTTGCATTGAGCCAAGAATGTGCCACTGCAATCCAGTCTGGGTGACAAACCGAGAGTCTGTCTCAAAAAAGAAAAAAAAAATCAACTCAAGATGGATCAAGGACTTAAATCTGAGACCTGAAACTAAAAATTCTGGAAGATAACATTGGAAAAACCTTTCTAGACATTGGCTTAGGTTAGGATTTCATGACCAAGAACCCAAAAGCAAATGCAATAAAAACAAAGATAAATTGCTAGGACTTAATTAAACTAAAGAACTTTTGCACAGCAAAAGGAACAATCAGCAGAGTAAACAGACAACCCACTGAGTGGGAGACAATGTACACAATCTATACATCTGACAAAGGACTAATATCCAGAATCTACAAGGAACTCAAATAAATTAGCAGGAAAAAAAACAAACAATCCCATCAAAAAGTAGGCTAAGGACATGAATAGACAATTCTCAGAAGAAGATATGCAAATGACCAATAATCATATGAAAAAATGCTCAACATCACTAATGATCAGGGAAATGCAAATCAAAACCACAGTGTGATACCACCTTACTCCTGCAAGAATGCCCATAATCAAAAAATCAAAAAATCAAAAAACAGTAGATGTTGCTGTGGATGTGGTGAACAGGGAACACTTCTACACTGCTGGTAGAAATGTAAACTAGTACAACCACTATGGAAAACAGTGTGGAGATTCCTTAGAGAACTAAAATTAGAACTACCATTTGATCCAGCAATGCCACTACTGGGTATCTACCCAAAGGAAAAGGAGTCATTACGTGAAGAAGACACTTGCACACACATGTTTATAGCAGCACAATTCACAATTGCAAAAAGTGGAACCAACCCAAATGCCCATCAATCAACAAATGGATAAAAAAGCTGTGATCTTCTGCACATGTATCCCAGAACTTAAAGTATAATAATAAAAAAAACACAGACAACAGACATGCCCACCAATGCCATGACACTTTACCATCGCTGTGGCAACACCCAGAAGTTACCATCCCTTTTCTAGAAATTTCTAAATTTCTAGAAAATTAGAAATTTAGAAGTTAGAGAATTAGAAATTACATGCCCCTTAACTTGCATGTAATTAAAAGTCAAGGGGAAGGTGCAATGTCTCACATCTATAATCTCAGCACTGTGGGAGGCTGAGGTGGGCAGATCACTTGAGGTCAGGAGTTTGAGACCAGCCTGGCCAACATGGTGAAACCCCGTCTTAAAATAAATAAATAATAAATAAAATAAAAGTGGGTATAAATATGAATGCAGAACTGCCCCTGAGTTGCTAATCTGGGCACACTACCTATGGGTTAGCCCTGCTCTGCGAGGAGCAGTACCTCTGCTGCTGCTGTACACTGCTACTTCATAAAAGTTGCTGTCTAACACCATAAAAAAAAAAAAGAAGAAACTGTGCTATATACAACAGAATACTACTCATCCATATAAAGGAATGAGTTAATGGCATTCGCAGCAACCTAGATAAGATTGGAGTTATTATTTTAAGTGCAGTAACTCTGGAATGGAAAACCAAACATTGTATGTTCTCACTCGTAAGTGGGAGCTAAGCTATGAGGATGCAAAGGCATAAGAATGACACAATGGACTTTGGGGACTCAGGCAGAAATGACGGGAAGGGAGTGGGGAATAAAAGACTGCAAATAGGGTGCAGTGTATACTGCTCAGGTGATGGGTGCACCAAAATCTCACAAATCACCACTAAAGAACTTACTCATGTAATCAAACGCCACCTGCTCCCCAATAACCTGCGGAAATATAAATTTTTTTAAAGTACCTAGAGGCTGCAACACTGTAGCCTTTAATATGAAGGCTGAAGACACACAGAAGATAGCCAGATATATAAAAACAGTCAGGAATGGGGTACATGGAAAAAAGAATGGAGAAGAGGAAAATCTCAAGTGTGTAGCATTAAACTATCTGATTTAGAATTGAAGTTCCCATATATGCTCTAAGATTTTGCTCTCGTTTCATAGTGACATTGTTTTAGTTCTGAAGGTTCCTCATCAACAAAAGCTTTCCTGACAAGGAAGGATCTGTCCAATTTATCTCTGTATAGTGTAGGCATATATTAGGTTCTCAAATAATAGAGATGGAAAGTATGACAAAGACAAAATATTTATCCAAATGCTGGGGGAAGTACATTTCTAAGGTGCCCCACAAGGCCGTAGGTAGGAGATTGTGAAATAATATTTGAATCTTTGCAACAATAAAGTCTTCCATACATCCATCAAGCAAATATTTATTTTGTACTTCCTTTGTGTGGTCACTGCATCAGAAAACAACCATACAGTCCCTACCCTTAAGGGTGTTACAGCAGAGATGCAAGTCACTTGGCAGGTAGAATACAGTGTAATCAGTACTCTGTACTGTGATTGATGAAAGGAAATGTTGGGTGCTATGGGAGTAGAGAAGAAAGACCCCAACCCAGTTTGGAAACTCAGAATAGGTTTTTTGAAGAGATTCATTGAACACCCACTGTTTGTCAGGCCCTGTGCTAGATGCTGGAGTTAACAGAGATGCCTGAGACACTTGCTCCTATTCTAGAAACTCTCTAAGAGCTTATGGAGGACACGAGAGAGACACACATCCACCCAATAACCCTAAGGCAGTGGGAAATGTGCTAAACAGAATATGTGCTATAGGAGCACAAAGGAAGCTGCTGTCTCTGAATGTCGCCCAGCCTATCTCTCCTAACTCGACTCCATTTACACTACAACTACAACAGAACAAGCAGCATCACATGGCAATGCCTCAACATGCCCAGGATGAGGGCTCCCTCTTCCCAAGACTTCCTAGAGATGATGTTATTCAGTCTCAGAAGGAAACCGCAGTGACTTCTGAGTTCCTGTTCATCTCAATGGTGCTGGACTTAGACATTCCCCTTGGAATGCCATTCCCTAAGGAATCTAATCCACACCATTAAGCTCCAAATGCTTTTTCCTTTTCCTTCAAAACCGGGTTATTTGTTCTTCATTTAGTAAACCAAGTTTATGGTTAGGGGTCTAAAATAATTAGTTCTGTTTACTGTATCTTACAGCTCATAGGCAAAAAAAAAAGCTCAAAAAGACTCATTGTTTGTGTCAATACAAGTACCGAATACCTGTTGGACTAGTCTCTGGGGGACTCAATGATGCCTTCCACTGGACATGAAGAAGACTCATGAATTTAGATCCAGAAAGCCGGAGAGCCAGAGAGCTTGAAGGAGTCTTAGAAATCTACAATTTATGCCAACTCTTTAATTTTACAGATGAGCAAAGTAAAGAAAAGGGAACCGCTCAAGACCCGACAGGTTCTCAGTGAGAGGATTGGAACTGTATTACAGGCTTCTCAACTACTTTTGAAAACATAGTAATCACGCCAGTATAGGAGTAGCAGGCCCATTAAGAGCATAAAAGATATACTAAGAGAAAGAAAATTGAGAGCTCTAAGATCAAAGCTGGCTCTCCCACCCCACATGGAAATCCTCCCTCCATTGCTAACTCTGAAAAATAAATGGGTTAGATTTCATTAAAGGAACTTTCAGATTTCCTTACATTCCTCCTTCATCTTTTCCCTTCCACCCTACTCCCACTCCCTCTCAAATTAACAACCACCAATACCTCCAGCTTGGAGGAAAAACAAAACAACGACATTGGATTGCTCTCTTTGAGAGTAACCCTATTTACTTACACTATAGCATGGCATATAAGGAATGAGAGCGGCCCTAAAGTTAAGAGAAGCAGTCTTTCTTTTAGGACTATCCTCCTGGCTGTATTGCCCATACAGCAGCAAATGCACACTGATGCACTGAGTTCCTCCAGAGGAATTAACAAATACAATTCCCAAGTGCTTCTCTTACTTCAGAGAGGCAGTATCTCACAATGGAATGAATAGGGAAATGTTGACTCATCAGGGACAGCAGTAGGAGAGAAGTAGAAGGCACCCTGTGGGCAACAGACAGCTCTTGCAGCGGGCAAACAAAATAGTGCAGTGATGAGGAATAGCCTGATCCTCCTCCTGTCAGCCCCAGCCACTCTTTGGAAGTTGTCAGAAAATGGAGAGAAGAAACCAGAGGACAATTTCAGACCTGAAAAATGAAAGTGCAAGACCATTGCATCAATATTTCTCCTCTTTCCCTTTTCAGTCCCTGAAATAAAAAATGCCTAGGCCTAGATACCTAGAATTATATTTCTAAGACACGGAACAATTGCCACATTGAAATGATGGAGCCCCAGAGAAATCTAAACAGATAAATTCTGTCAAACATGGCTTTAAAACCAACAGTTATCACTAGCCAAACTCTTCTTAAAAAACTTTGCAAGAATCCCAGTTGAGTATTGCTCTTATCTCAAGAGTTATCCATTCAACCAGAAGAATTACAGGTCTCTTATTGATACCCCTGTTCTACTTCCAAATTCAGCTAGTATCAAACAAGGGAAAAGATGAGAGGGTAGGGAGCAATGAGAGAATAATTTGTCTCCACAAAACCAAGGTCTTATAGGACCCTTTAGGACACAATTTACACAGATGCTTTTGCCTTGAAACTCAAATTGCACTTGGGATTCTTTTTCACTTAGATGAGAGAAATTATTTTGAAAGTGCTAAGCTTAATTGATTTGCAGCCACATCAACTCAGACCCCCAAAGACTCCAATTATATATTCCATGATACCCAGGGCCCGCAGGAAGCAGACTTTCCCCAGAGATTGGTAGATGGGCTTCACAGTCAAGTGTTATGATTAACCCAAAATTCTTTTTTCAATACAGATGAAGGACATCACAATACTCTCATCCTTATTCAGGCTTAAAGGCTATTAGAAATGTGATACCACAACCTTACTTACACGAAAGTGAGTGGAATTCTAGAAAAGTCAAATGACTTGATAAAATGCTTTACTGTTTGAGCTTATTTATGCCAGTATGCTAATGAAGCAAAAGATGGGAGGTCATATTTTCTTTTCTACAGGCTAGAAGTTAATGACTTTGAAGCACCAGGGATAGGCTCAGATAGACCACTTACACAAGGTTGTGTATCCATTTTTAGGAGCCTGGAAAGCTATAAGCACTCTCAAGTGCTTTCAAGCACATTTGTTCTGCTTTACACAAAGCATAATAAGCCTGGTTGATGGTAGAGAAATAATAATGTTGTTAATCTAAGCAGCTTAGAGGTGAATCATCTACTCCGACAATCCAGATTGATTTAATGCCCTTTGGACAGTACGACTCAGTTCTTTCTTGGAGGGCTAATAGACAATCACCATCTCATTTAGGCCCCATTCATACTCTTTTCTGATTCTGCATGAACAAAACAGGCCAATGGTTTCCTGGGATGCAGCCTGAAATACTGGCCTTAAGTAATTGTGCCTCAGTGGGAAGAATTCAGCTATTATGCAAAACTCAGGCCTACACACCTTTTCTTCCTGAATTTATCAGCTCTCTTTGGTAATTGATATTACCTAGAGAAGATGGTAAAGATGAGGTCAGTGTCAACCAAGGAAAAATCCAAATCATAAGACAATTTAAAAGAAACAAGTTTTATTACTCTCAAATAAAAATAACTCAAACTGGACTCAAAATGCTTTAAGGAAGTATTGTCCCAGAATGTCCCTAAGAGACCTATTTAATGAATAATTGGAATTATTTGTAATTGGTAAGTCAATTACAAATTGAAGGGGAGCTTCTAAACTAAAATAGTTTAAAAATGTAAAGGCACCAAACAGTCCTATGGGAGACCAAGATTAAAATTCCAATGAAGAAAAGCTTTGCTAATATTGGCAAAATGGTAATAAATGTTGAAGCTGGATGATGGGTGTATGGAGGTTCATTATACTATTCTATTTCTGTGTATGTTTAACTGTTTCTCTAATAGTTCTTTTTGAAGACCTTTTCTGAACAAAGGTAACTTTTAGGTCAGCCCTCTGAATTATGGCAAATTTGAAATTACTAGGATTAATATTAGAGCTTTGACTCTATTAAAAATTTTTATCAAAGCTCTCAGACCCTTGAACTTCCCTGTCCCAAACTCAGCCTGCCTATATTCAAGCTACAGGCAAGGGTAATTGGGATCCTACAGAGGCATACCTTGTTCTGCTCCTAGTGAAAATATCAAGGGAAGCATGACAGAAGGGAAAAAAGGAGATATTGGGCCAGGAGATGAAGGGCTAGCTTTGAAAGCCAAAGCCTGTTTTGATGGCATCACCTGCTGTCCATTTTCTACTTTCAGAGAGATTTGTTATGGAGAGAAATTGTCCTACATTCTCTCTCTCTCTTGCTTTGATTCTGTCAACCACCATAATAAGTAGGCCACTTTCTCCTGGCCGGGATAAGCTCAGCTAGATGGAGAACCCATGGGGGACTATGCCTTCAGTCCATTGCTTTACACTAATGAGGGAAAGACTTCAGGCTCTGGAGTGCCTCCCACACTGGGGCCATTCTTAGTCAAGCACATTTCTCATCTGCCATTGTTCCACTAAACATATTCTTGAGGTAGCTTGGAGGGGCTAGGTAGTGAAGCTTGGAAACCTCCCGCGTGTAAATTTTTCATTTTACCAAGAGACTATTTCCAGGCAAGAAGCCATAACTTCTATAAGCAAACTTCACTCTTCCAATGACAAAGTAAACTAAATTCAAGAAAGAAGGTATCCTACACAGTGAATTCTATGCAAGTCACAGTACAGTAGGCTTTTTCAAGACTTCTGAACTGTAAAAAAGAAAAAAAGGAAAGAAAGAAATACTGGATAAACTGCTGCAGTTAGTTACTTGCAATAACTAGCACACTCACAAACCTACCCTTGTTGTGTCAGCGACAAAATAGTGTCGAATCCTAATTACCAAGGTGCTTTTGAGAATGCCCATGCATTCTTTGGGTGTTGGTTTATCCATCTGTTGAAAAACGTTAGTGATACATGTTTTCTCTTTATTACCAAGAAGTTTCTTACAAAAATTAACTCAAGATGGAGACAGCTAGGCCTAGCAACTACCTAAATATTAAACTACCAGGTATTACAGATAAGTGTCAGAGGGCCTGGGGGAATACTATAGGTAAAAAGAGAAACATAACAGGAAAGACCAAATAACATATGTATTACCCAATTCACACCTACAAGTTAAGGTTTAGATCTAAAACCATCTCAGATATAATTCTACCACTCAGGAATAGGGCACTTGTTGTCTAGATTCTGGATATTAGTTCTTTGTCAGATGTGTATATTGTGAAGATTTTGTCCCACTCTGTGGGTTGTCTGTTTGCTCTGCTGACTGTTCCTTTTGCTGTGCAAAAGCTCTTTAGTTTAATTAGGTCCAAGCTATTTATCTTTGTTTTTATTGCATTTGCTTTTGGGTTCTTGGTCAAGAAATCCTTGCCTAAGCCAATGTCTAGAAGGGTTTTTCCTACAACGAACTCAAACAAATCAGTAAGAAAAAAAACAAACAATCTCATCAAAAAGTGGGCTAAGGACATGAATAGACAATTCTCAAAATAAGGTATACAAATGGCCAATAATCATATGAAAAAATGCTCAACATCACTAATAAGGGAAATGCAAATCAAAACCACAATGTGATACCATCTTACTCATGCAAGGATGGCCATAATCAAAAAATAGTAGATGTTGGCATGGATGCAGTGAACAAGGTACACTTCTACACTGCTGGTAGTAATGTAAACTAATATAGCCACTATGGAAAACAGTGTGGAGATTCCTTAAAGAACCAAGAGTAGAACTACCATTTGATCCAGCAATCCCACTACTGAGTATCTACCCAGAGGAAAAGAAGTCATTATTTGAAAAAGACACTTGCACACGCATGTTTATAGCAGCACAATTCACAATTGCAAAATCATGGAACCAATTCAAATGTCCATCAATCAATGAGTAGATAAAGAAAATGTGGTCTAAAACCACATTAGATCTAAAACCTTAAGAAAAAGAAGTTTCTTACAAAAATTAAGTCAAGATGGATTAAAGACTTAAATATTAAACCCAAAACTATAAAACCCTGGAAGACAACCTAGGCAACACCATTCTGGACATAGGAATAAGGAATAAGCAAAGATTTCATAACAAAGACGACAAAAGCAACTACAACAAAAGCAAAAATTGACAAATAGGATCTAATTAAACTAAAGAGCACAGCAAAAGAAACTATAAACAGTGTAAACAGACAACCTACAGAATGGGAGAAAATTTTTGCAAACTAAGCATCTGACAAAGATCTAATATCCAGCATCTATAAGGAACTTAAACAAATTTACAAGAAAAAAACAAACAGCCCCATTAACAGGTGGGCAAAGGACATGAACAGACACTTTTCAAAAGACATACATGCAGCCAATGAGCATATGAAAGAAAGCTCAACATCACTGATCATTAGAGAAATGCAAATCAAAACCACAATGAGATACCACCTCACACCAGTCAGAATGGCTATTACTAAAAAGTCAAAAAATAACAGCTGCTGGTGAGGTTGCAGAGAAAGGGAATGCTTATATACCACTGGGAATGTAAATTAGTTCAACCATTGTGGAAAGTGGTGTGGCGATTTCTCAAAAAACTTAAAATATAAATACCATTTGACCCAGCAATCCCATTATTTGGTATATCCCCAAAGGAATACAAATCATTTTATCGTAAAGACACATGTACTTATACATTCACTTCAGTATTATAAATAAGAGCAAAGTCATGGAATCAACCTAAATGCCCATCAATGGTAGACTGAATAAAGTAAATGTGGTACATACATACCATGGAATTTTATGCAGCTGTAAAAAAGAATGAGATCAGAGATGGTTGGCAAGATGGCCGAATAGGAAGAGCTCTAGCCTGCAGCTCCCAGTGAGATCAACACAGAAGATGGGTGATTTCTGCATTTCCAACTGAGGTACCTGGCTCATCTCATTGGGACTGGTTAGACAGTGGATGCAGCCTATGCAAGGCAAGCTGAAGCAGGGTGGGGTGTCGCCTCACCCAGGAAGTGCAAGAGGTCAGGGAACTCCCTCCCCTAGCCAAGGGAAGCTGTGATGGACTGTACCGTAAGGAATGGTGCATTCCGGCCCAGATACTATGCTTTTCCCACAGTCTTCGCGACCTGCAGACCAGGAGATTCCCTCAGGTGCCTACACCACCAGGGCCCTGGGTTTTTCAAGCACAAAACTGGGCTACCATCTAGGCACACAAAAAGCTAGCTGCAGGAGTTTTTTTCATACCCCAGTGGCACCTGGAACACCAGTGAGACAGAACCATTCACTCCTCTGGAAAGCGGGCTGTGGCCAGGGAGCCAAGTGGTCTAGCTCAGCGGATCCCACCTCAAGGAGCCCAGCAAGCTAAGATCCTCTGGCTTGAAATTCTTGCTGCCAGCACAGCAGCCTGAAGTGGACCTGGGATGCTCAAGCCTGGTGGGGGGAGGGGCATCCACCATTACTGAGGCTTGAGTAGGCATGTTTTCCCCTCACAGTGTAAACAAAGCCTCTAGGAAGTTCGAACTGGGCGGAGTCCACTGCAGCATGGCAAAGCCAGTGTAGCTAGACTTCCTCTCTAGATTCCTCCTCTCTGGGCAAGGCATCTTTGAAAGAAAGGCAGCAGCCCCACTCAGGGGCTTATAGATAAAACTCCCATCTCTCTGGAACAAAACACCTAGGCGAAGGGGTGGCTGTGGGCGCAGCTTCAGCAGAGTTAAATGTTCCTGCCTGCTGCTTCTGAAGAGAGCAGCAGATCTCTCATCACAGCGCTCGAGCTCTGCTAAGGGACACACTGCCTCCTCAAGTGGGTCCCTGACACCCGTGCCTCCTGACTCGGAGACACCTCCCAGCAGGGGTCGAAAGACACCTCATACAGGAGAGCTCTAGCTGGCATCTGGCTGGTGCCCCTCTGGGACAAAGCTTCCAGAGGAAGACACAGTCAGCAATCTTTGCTGTTCCGCAGCCTCTGATGGTGATACCCAGGCAAACAGCGTCTGGAGTGGACCTCCAGCAAACTCCAGCAGACCTGCAGCAGAGGGGACTGACTGGTGTAAGGAAAACTAACAAACAAAATGAAATAAAATTAACATCAACAAAAAGGATGTCCACTCAAAAAACCCATCCAAAGGTCACCAACATCAAAGACCAAAGGTATATAAATCCATGAAGACGAGGAAAAAACAGCACAAAAGGCTGAAAATTCCAAAAACCAGAATGCCTCTTCTCCTCCAAAGGATCACAACTCCTTGCCAGCAAGGGAGCAAAACTGGATGGAGAATGAGTTTGACAAATTGACAGAAGTAGGCTTCAGAAGGTGGGTAATAACAAACTCCTCCGAGCTAAAGGAGCATGTTCTAACCCAATGCAAGGAAGCTAAGAATCTTTCTTTTTTTTTCATGTCAAAAAGAACCTTTATTACTTTTTTTGATTGCCACTTATGCTTTCTTGCCAGATGCCTTTGGAGCAGGTGCTTTCTGGGCTGGAGCTTTCTGACCCTTCTGAGCTTTTGGAGCAGGTGCAGCCTTCTGGCCTGTGGCTTTCTGGGCAAGAACCTTCTGGGCTGGAGCCTTTTTACTTGCGGTAGTCATCTCTTTTGCTGGAACTTTAGCAGCAGCTGCAGCAGCTGTAGCAGCAGCAGCAGTACCCTTAGTACCAGGGTGCTTTTTTGGGAGAAGCTTTCAGGAGAGCTGCCTTTTGAAGCTTCTTAACTTCATTCTTGATTATTCTGTTCCTCATTTTCTTTGCCTTCATAACTTTAAAGTGATCAAAATCTGTCATCTAGGCTTTCCTTTCTCTGGCTTCAATCTTCTTGGCCCATCATGTGGCTGCCCATTTTGTATTGATGTCTGCCTTCTGCCAGGCTTGTCGGACATACTTCTAGAGGGCACCATGTGAAAACTTGAGGATGAAATCAGTGAGCTGCATGCACTTGAAAGGCATGGCCTGTCTCCTCACTTGAGTGCAAGGTCCAACAACCAAAGCCCTGTTCTCATCAATAACATCTGCAATCGCAACCAATTTTCTGGCATGAGATCCAAAGGAGATGTAGGCCACCCGGCCAACCTCCACGAAGCACCTGAACACCATGTTGGCAGCATTAGGTGAGAAGGAAGCTAAGAACCTTGATAAAAGGTTACAGGAATTGCTAACTAGAATAACCAGTTTAGAGAAGAACATAAATGACCTGGTGGAGTGGAAAAACACAGCACAAGAACTTTGTGAAGCATACACAAGTGTCAATAGCTGAATTGATCAAGTGGAAGAAAGGATATCAGAGATTGAAGACCAACTTAATGAAATAAAGTGTGAAGACAAGATTAGCGGAAAAAGAATGACAAGGAATGAACAAAGCCTCCAAGAAATATAGGACTATGTGAAAAAAACAAACCTACGTTTGATTGGTGTACTTGAAACCGATGGGGAGAATGGAACCAAGTTGGAAAACACTCTTCAGGATATTATCCAGGAGAAATTCCCCAACCCAGCAAGACCGACCAACATCCAAATTCAGGAAATACAGAGAACACCACAAAGATACTCCTCGAGAAGAGCAACCCCAAGACACATAATCGTCAGGAACACAAAGGTTGAAATGAAGGAAAAAATGTTAAGGGCAGCCAGAGAGAAAGGTCGGGTTACCCACAAAGGGAAGCCCATCAAACTAACAGTAGATCTCTCTGCAGAAAACCTACAAGCCAGAAGACAGTGGGGGCCAATATTCAAAATTCTTAAAGAAAAGAATTTTCATCCCAGAATTTCATATCCAGCCAAACTAAGCTTCATAATTGAAGGAGAAATAAAATCCTTTATAGACAAGCAAATGCTGAGAGATTTTGTCACCACCAGGCCTACCTTGCAAGAGCTCCTGAAGGAAGCACTAAATATGGAAAGGAAAAACTGTTAACAGTCACTGCAAAAACACCAAATTTTAAAGACCCTCAACAATATGAAGACACCACATCAACTAATGGGCAAAATAACCAGCTAGCATCATAATGACAGGATCAAATTCACACATAACAATATTAACCTTAAATGTAAATGGGCTAAATCCCCCAATCAAAAGACACAGACTGGCAAATTGGATAAAGAGTCAAGACCCATTGGTGTGCTGTATGCAGGAGACCCATCTCACTTTCAGACACACATAGGCTTAAAGAAAAGGGATGGAAGAATATTCACCAAGCAAATGGAAAGTGAAAAAAAGCAGGAGTTGCAATCCTAGTCTCTGATAAACAGACTTTAAACCAACAAAGATCAAAAAAGACAAAGAAGGGAATTACATAATGGTAAAGGGATCAATGCAACAAGAGCTAACTATCCTAAATATATATGCACCCAATACACGAGCACCCAGATTCATAAAGCAAGCTCTTAGAGACCTACAAAGAGACTTAGACTCCCACACAATAAAATTGGGAGACTTTAACACTCCACTGTCAATATTAGACAGATCAACAAGACAGAAAATTAACAAGGATATTCAGGACTTGAACTCAGCTCTGGACCAAACAGACCTAATAGACATCTACAGAACTCTTCACTCCAAATCAACAGAATATACATTCTTCTTAGCACCACATCACGCTTATTCTAAAATTGACCACATAATTGAAGGTAAAACACTCCTCAGCAAATGCAAAACA
Organism: Theropithecus gelada; assembly: GCF_003255815.1. Taxonomy (NCBI): domain Eukaryota; kingdom Metazoa; phylum Chordata; class Mammalia; order Primates; family Cercopithecidae; genus Theropithecus; species Theropithecus gelada. The sequence continues at coordinate 118,227,958 of NC_037689.1, read as the reverse complement.
ATGGAAATCATAAAAAACAGTCTCTCAGACCACAGTGCAATCAAATTAGAACTCAGGATTAAGAAACTCACTCAAAACTGCACAACTACATGGAAACTGAAAAACCTGCTCCTGAATGACTACTTGTAAATAACGAAATTAAGGCAGAAATAAATAAGTTCTTTGAAACCAATGAGAACAAAGACACAAAGTAGAAGGATCTCCAGGACACATTTAAAGCAGTGTGTAGAGGGAAATTTATAGTACTAAATGCCCTCAGGAGAAAGCCGGATAGATCTAAACTTGACAACCTAACATCACAATTAAAAAAAACTAGAGAAGCAAGAGCAAACAAATTCAAAAGAAATAATTAAGATCAGAGCAGAACTGAATGAGATACAGACATGAAAAACCCTTCAAACAATCAGTGAATCCAGGAGCTGGTTTTTTGAAAAGATTAACAAAACAGGTAGACCACTAGCCAGACTAATAAAGAAGAAAACAGAGAAGAATGAAATAGACACAGTAAAAAATGATAAAGGGCATATCACCACTGATCCCACAGAAATACAAACTGCCATGAGAGAATACTATGAACACCTCTATGCAAATAAACTAGAAAATCTAGAAGAAATGGATAAATTCCTGGACACATACTTTCTCCCAAGAGTAAACCAGGAAGAACTTGAGTCCCTGAATAGACCAATAACAGGCTCTGAAATTGAGGCAATAATTAGTAGCCTACCAACCAAAAAAAGTCCAGGACCAGACGGATTCACAGCCGAATTCTACCACAGGTACAAAGAGGAGCTGGTACCCTTCCTTCTGAAACTATTCCAATCAATAGAAAAAGAGGGAATCCTCCCTAACTCATTTTATGAGGCCAGCATAATCCTGATGTGAAAACCTGGCAGAGACACAACAAAAAAAGAAACTTTCAGGCCAATATTCCTAATGAACATTGACACGAAAATCCTCAATAAAATACGGGCAAATCAAATCCAGCAGCACATCAAAAAGCTTATCCACCACGATCAAGTTGGCTTCATCCCTGGGATGTAAGGCTGGTTCAACACATGCAAATCAATAAATGTAATCCATCACATAAACAAAACCAATGACAAAAACCACATGATTATCTCAATAGATGCAGAAAAGGCCTTCAACAAAATTCAACAGCCCTTCATACTAAAAACTCCAAATATACTAGCTATTAATGGAACGTATCTCAAAATAATAAGAGCTATTTATGACAAACCCACAGCCAATATCATACTGAATGGGCAAAAGCTGGAAGCATTCCCTTTGAAAACTGGCACAAGACAATGATGCCCTCTCTCACCACTTTTATTCAACATAATATTGAAGTTCTGGCCAGGGCAATCAGGCAACAGAAAGCAATAAAGGGTATTCAAATAGGAAGAGAGGAAGTCAAATTGTCTCTGTTTGCAGATAACATGATTGTATATTTAGAAAACCCCATCGTCTTATCCCAAAATCTCCTTAAGGTGATAAGCAACTTCAGCAAAGTCTCAGGATACAAAATCAGTGTGCAAAAATCACAAGCATTCCTATATACCAATAATAGACAAACAGAGAGAGAGCCAAAACATGAGTGAACTCCCGTTCACAATTGCTACAAAGAGAATAAAATACCTAGGAATACAATTTACAAGGGATGTGAAGGATCTCTTCAAGGAGAACTATAAACCACTGCTCAAAGAAATAAGAGAGGACACAAACAAATGGAAAAACATTACATGCTCACGGATAGGAAGAATCAATATCGTGAAAATGGCCATACTACCCATTTCCTCATCAAGCTACCATGGACTTTCTTCACAGAATTTAAAAAACTACTTTAAACTTCATCTGGAACCAAAAAAGAGCCCATATAGCCAAGACAATCCTACATAAAAGGAAAAAAGCTGGAGGCGTCACGCTACCTGACTTCAAACTATACTACTACAAGGCTACAGTAACCAAAAAAGCATGGTACTGGTACCAAAACAGATATATAGACCAATGGAACAGAACAGAGGCCTCAGAAGTAACACCACACATCTACAATCATCTGATCTTGGTAAACCTGACAAAAAACAAGCAATGGGGAAAGGATTCCCTATTTAACAAATGGTGTTGGGAAAACTAGCTAGCCATATGCAGAAAACTGAAACTGGATCCTTTCCTTACACCTTATACAAAAATTAATTCAAGACAGATTAAAGACTTAAATGTAGACCTAAAACCATAAAAACCCTAGAAGAAAACCTAGGCAATACCATTCAGGACATAGGCATGGGCAAAGACTTCATGACTAAAACACCAAAAGCAATGGCAACAAAATCCAAAATTGACAAATGGGATCTAATTAAACTAAAGAGCTTCTGCACAGCAAAAGAAACTATCATCACAGTGAACAGGCAACCTACAGAACGTGAGAAAATGTTTGCAATCTACCCATCTAACAAAGGGCTAACATTCAAAATCTACAAGGAATTTAAACAAATGTAGAAGAAAAAACAACCCCATCAAAAAGTGGGCAAAAGAAATGAACACACATTTCTCAAAAGAAGACGTTTATGCGGCCAACAAGCATATGAAAAAAAAGCTCATCATCACTGGTCATTAGAGAAATGCAACTCAAAACCATAATGAGATACCATCTCATGACAGTTAGAATGGCGATCATTAAAAATTCAGGAAACAACAGATGCTGGAGAGGATCTAGAGATATAGAAATGCTTTTACACTGTTGGTGGGAATGTAAATTAGTTCAACCCTTGTGGAAGACAGTGTGGCAATTCCTCAAGGATTTAGAACCTGAAATAACATTTGACCCAGCAAACCCATTACTGGGTATATACCAAAAGGATTATAAATCATTCTACTATAAAGACACATGCACACATATGTTTATTGCAGCACTATTCACAATAGCAAAGTCTTGGAACCAACCCAAATGCCCATCAGTGATAGACTGGATAATGAAAATGTGGCACATATACACCATGGAATACTAGGCAGCCATAAAAAAGGTTGAGTTCATGTCCTTTGCAGGGACATGGATGAAGCTGGAAACCATCATTCTCAGCAAACTAACACAGGAACAGAAAACCAAACACTGCATGTTCTCACTCATAAGTGAGAGTTGAACAATGAGAACACATGGACTAAGGAATGGGAACATCAACCACTAGGGCCTGTCGGGGAGTGGGGGCTAGGGGAGGGATAGCATTAGGAGAAATACCCAGTGTAGATGACGGGTTGATGGGTGCAGCAAATCACCATGGCACGTGTATACCTATGTAACAAACTTGCATGTTCTGTACATGTATCCCAGAACTTAAAGTATAATAATAATAACCAATAATAATAATACAGAACAAGATCATGTCCTTTACAGGGACATAGATGGAGCTGGAGGCCATTATCTTTAGCAACCTAAACAGGAACAGAAAACCCTGCATGTTCTTACTCACAAGTGAGAGCTGAACAATGAGAACACATGGACACAAGGAGGGGAACAACACACACCGGGGCCTGTTATGGAGGTGAGGAGAGGGAGAGCATCATGATAAATAGCTAATGCATGTGGAGCTTAATACCTAGGTGATGGGTTGATAAGTGCAGTAAACTTATAAGTGGGAGCCAAATTATGAGAATACATGGACACAAAGAGGAGAACAACACACACTGGGGCCTATCAGAGGGTGGATGGTGCAAAGAGGGAGAGGGTCAGGAAAAATAACTAATGAGTAATAGGCTTAATACCTGAGTGATGAAATAACATTTAAGAAAAGAAAAAGCAAACTGGCTATGTCATGCTTCTATTAAGTCTTTACTTCCTTCATAATAACAACAAACCCCCATAACACAAGTTTACCTATATAACAAACCTACATGTGTACCCTAAACTTAAAAGTTAAAAAAAAGAAAAAGAAGTTTCTTTCATGACCCTAGGAAAGGTAGCTCTTCCAGGAAGGAAGGTCTACTAAAAGGCCTATGATCCTGAGAGTTATTAATCCTGATCTGACTTTGAAAAATTATCACTTGATTAGACTGCTTTATCAAGCTCCTGTTCACTCTCCCAGTCTCCAATCTCCCCATTCCAGTTCATCTTCCACAGTGTCACAAGATTAATTTCTTAAAAAAAAAAAAAGAAAAAAAGAAAAGAAAAAGCAACTTGGCTACATCATGCTTCTATTAAGCCTTTACTTCCTTCATAATATATAGTACAAACCCTCTCAGCATGGCATATAAAACTCTACTCTGTTTGGTCCTCATCTACTTCTTATACAACCATCTCTCATTGCTCCTTCTCATAGTCTATCCCCTATGCAAACAATGTTCCAGCCACCTTTAATTTGTTACCATTCTGTAAATATAGTACATTGTTTAATGTGCTTTTACCTTTGCACATCCTATTTCCTCAACCTAACATACCTGTCCCCTCCCTTCCTCTTCTAAACATTCCTACTTTTCCTTTAAGACTCAGTTTAAATGTTACCTCTTCTGTGAAACCCTCCCTATGCTTACCATGAAGAATTCATCCTTTATACTTCCACAGCATCCTGGGCATACAATTATCATAGTACTTATCTCACTTATAATAACCACACTGTATTGTCAGTTTGTCTGTCTCCTAAGTTTCTTGAAGGGTAAGTCTGTATCATTTTCATCTCTGTATCCAAAACATATAACCTGGCCCAGAGTGTTACTCATTAAGTGTTTATTAAGTAAATGAATGGATGAGCTATGATAAGAACTGCTATTTGTAATCAACATATAACATAATATATACAGTTAACAAATAAGGCATGACTAGTCTTCTTTGATGCCCCATTCTTTATTTGAAGCTTTAATCTAAGGATTTAGGGAATTTAGAATTGCCAGCTGGAAGAAAAAAAAAGTTTGTCTCAACTATATCTTTCTTGGGGAGCTGTTGACCATTTTGTGGATATAGGGGAAGGAGCTTGACCATCAAAGTCACTTTTCAGTCTTTTGGAAGCAATGAACTTCTCATTGTACCACTCCACTTCTAATTTTGATTTCAATTTCCTGATATTATAGCACAACTCCTAACATTTAGAATTTATTTTCCCTTTTTCCTCTTAATCCTCTTATTTTTTCCCCAACTTTATCCCTCACCAAGAGCTGATTTTCATTGCATGTATTTAAATAAACTGCCAACCCATTATGCCATTTACACTAGAAGCCTGGTAATAAAGTAGGACCTTCTCCAAGGTCATTCATATACTCTCTGATATCTGGGAAAGTGCTGAGAGAAAAACAGGTAGATAACTCAATCTGTCACGTGGATCTAAGGAGAATGTACAAATACCTCATTTCCATAACGACATTGTACTTGGTGTCCCAACATAATGAATGACATGCTATGACTGAAAACTAAACAGAGTCTAATGGTAAATGCATTAATTAGTGACCTGTTTACACTTCTCCTGGGAAGGATGGCCATTTGTTACAGCTGCTGTCATGCAAGAATACTGACTGTTGTTGGGTCTCCACTCTGGGAATGCATATAAATTTGTGAGATTCTCCCACATTATCATTTGTTGACAGGCGTTAATAACACTAATGAAAGCAGGAGAGCTTGATTCAAACACACAAATAATTAGAATTGATAATAGATATGTGAACAGGGCCTTCATTAATACATTTTTTAATGATGCAGAGATGGAAGTTAAAAAGCGGGTGTCTAGACATATATTTATAGCACCTCCACCTCCTTCAATCAAAGATAATTCTTCTACCTCTTTGATTTATCCATCTTTTAGTTATATACCTAAGAAAGCAGAATACTCATGTTCTGGTAAGAGAAATACAGAGAAAAGAGAGTAGATCCAGCTCTATTCAGTTAATGACAATTATTAACGAGAATAGTGCCTGAAATCAAAAGATCACCAGCTTTTGTCTTAGGAAATGTTTGATGATGGATGTAAATTAAAGGGTTTATTCAGAGGAAAAGGAGCATTTACTAATGATGTTCAAGCCTAGTTGAAGTCTTCTAATTTAGAAAAAGATGAGTGTATTACCAATTTGCCTCCAATATCAGTGATTTCCCAGGTAACAATACCCTTGACAAATAGTCACATTGTAATGAGGAAAATAGTATGTGTTGACAACATTCTGTTAATAATTTACACTTTCATTGTCTTTTTTTTATCATAATTGAATGACCAAATCTCTCTATTTCTGATCAAGAGAGGACAACAGAACGCCAATGTTTTTGGAAGTCATGCCCATAGTCATTCAGATGTTTGCATTATATAAGCAACTGGTTTGACCAACTTGTAGCCTGGTTTTATTGGGAACATAACTACAGAGTTCAAAACCAAATGGTAGGGGCAAACGATTCAAGAAAACAACGGGTTTGTTCAGTGTAGAGGTGATGAACAAAGTCAGTGCATTATTAAATCAGTCTTTTACTAATTACTTTACTGAATAAACCCATCAGTTTAAGTATAGTGCTCAGATCAAAGTTCCTGAATAGATATAATCATATGAAGCAGTGAATGACACATTACTTCTACTAAGTTGCATCATCAAACTGAGAATACCAATGATTCCATTGTAAATATAGCTATGTACTCTGAAGACTAAGATAGACAAGTAAATCTCTGCCATCTTTTCAATGGAAACTTACTCGCTTAAAACTTTAAAAATTGTATAATGCCATATAAGGGCCCCAGAGTGGAGGCAGTGAGATTTCATTTTTAAGAGAGTGATTACCCACTTAGGCTGTTAAGCTTTATTAGGAGTCTGTTTTAATAGGAATCTGGTTTGAATTAAGAGTAAAATGAAACTGTAACGCACAAGAGGCCTAACACTAGCCTTGAGTTTGGTCTCAGAGCTAAGAGACAGATGGCTTCCAATTGCCCCTCAGAAGCTTTTATGTTTTAAGCACGTTGATTATTTTATCCTGCTAATAATCTGTGTGCTCTGTGATCACATGATCAGTCAGTCTCCCTACCCCGACAGAGAATACACAGGATGTGAATAGTTTCCAGCTGCCTAATGTTGACTCTGTGGTACAGATACATATTTTTAAATCATAACTTGGACTCTCTCCACCCAGGGTCCTGATGCCTCAGGCTCCAAACAATCACAAGTCAGCAGGTGGCATCTAGGGTTCAGCTGGGATTCAGAACCAGGAGATTCACTTTAGTAGATCTCCAACGCTGCAGAGTAAAACTGATGATGTGAGCAAAGGGTAGTTAGGCACAGCTCTAATTGCCCAAGTGCAAATTGGTCCCATTTGCAAGAAATTTCACTATTACTAAGTAGCTAGCTGGTAATAGAACAGCTCAGTCCACACAGCCACACTGAATATGCATCACAAATCAAATTTATTCACTTATTTATTACTTAATTAATGTAATAAATATTTATTGAGTATTTATTATGTGCCAAGCATTATACTGGGTCCTAGGGATACAGCAGTGAACAAGACAGACACAGTTTCAGACTTCACATGGTTTATTTTGTTTGCGCTAGCAGAAGTATAGTGCAGAGGTTAAACACTTAGCAGCCAGGCTGCCTAGGGTGTAAATCTTGGCTCTTTTGCTTACTAGCTTTGTGAATGTGGCAAATTACTTTCCTCCTCTGAGTGCCTTAGTTTCCCATCTAAAAGACTGTGATAAAACCATTATCTAACTCATCGAGTTGACATAAAAATTAACTGGGTTAATGTCACATGGTAAGCACTACATAAGTGTTGGACATTTTTGTTAGCTATGTTCTGCAGTGTCTGCTGATCATTCTGGAAACAACAGTCTACAACCCATGAATTATTGCTTCCAAGGTACAGCGTGGCTCCTTTTACCACTCACAATGGGGATTTTCCTAAATCTGAGGTAAAGAAACCAGTATAACTTCAAGACCTACTACCATAAACTCCAAAAACAAATCTCTGTCATCTCTTGGCCTCAATTTACCTCATCTGTAAATTAGAGCTTGTAACTAGATGATCTGGTACTAGTAGTGATTAAAAACACCGGTTTTGAATACTGACTTCACTACTAACTAGCTTTATGATCTTGAGCAAGTTAATTTTAAGAGCTTTTCTTTGTTTTTGGTGCTCTGCAATTTTACTATGATATATCTAGAAGCAGACTTATTTTTACTCATTCTACTTAGGACTTGTGCTTTTTGAATTTCAAGACTCCTATCATTCATCAATTCTGAAAAAAAATTCATTATCTCTTTAAACATTAGTTGTCCCCCATTCTCTCTAGTACTTCCATTAGAAATTCATTTTAGACATATATTGGACCTTTTGTCTATCGTCCATGTCTTTTAACCTCTCTTCAAGGATCTCAAATAGTGGTTTAAACACAAAGCCCTAAAATATCAAGACATGCCCTCAGTAACTTTAACTGCAAAACTCTTGCCAATTAACCTAATCAAACACACAACTCACTCAAATAAATAGTTCAGCTAAAGTTTTTTAACTTGACTAGTCATCTGAGTGAACTAATTTAAAACTTTTTTTTTTTTTTTTTTTTTACTTTAAGTTCTGGGATACATGTGCAGAATGCACAGGTTTGTTACATAGGTATATGTGTGCCATGGTGGTTTGCTGCATCTATTGACCAATCATCTAGGTTCCTTCCCCTTATCCCAACTCCCATGGGCCCCAGTGTGTGTTGCTCCCCTCCCTGTGTCCATGTGTTCTCATTGTTCAACTCCCACTTAGGAGTGAGAACATACAGTGTTTGGTTTTCTGTTCCTGTGTTAGTTTGCTGAGGATGATGGCTTCCAGCTTCATCCATGTCCCTGCAAAGGACATGATCTCATTCGTTTTTATGGCTGCATAGTATTCCATGGTGTATATGTACCACATTTTCTTTATCCAGTCAAGCATTGATGGGCATTTGGGTTGGTTCCATGTATTTGCTATTGTAAATAGTGCTGCAATAAACATATGTGTGCATGTGTCTTTATAGTAGACTGATTTATATGCCTTTGGGTATATACTCAGTAATGGGATTGCTGGGTCAAATGATATTTCTGGTTCCAGATCCTTGAGGAATTGCCACACTGTCTTCCACAATGGTTAAGCTAGTTTACATTCCCACCAACAGTGAAAAAGTGTTCCTATTTCTCCACAGCCTCGCCAGTGTCTATTGTTTCTTGACTTTTTAATAATCGCCATTCTTACTGGCATGAGATGGTATCTCATTGTGGTTTTGATTTGCATTTCTCTAATGATCAGTGATGAGTTTTTCACATGTTCGTTGGCCACATAAATGTCCTCTTTTGAGAAGTGTCTGTTCATATCCTTTGCCCACTTTTTGATGGGGTTGCTGCAGAGAGACACATACACACACGAAAACTTCAGGCCAATATCCCTGATGAACATTGATGCAAAAATCCTCAATAAAATACTGGCAAGCCTTGTGGAAGACAGTGTGACAATTCCTCAAGGATCTAGAACTAGAAATACCATTTGACCCAGCCATTCCATTACTGGGTATATACCCAAAGGATTATAAATCATGCTGCTGTAAAGACACATGCACACATGTGTTTACTGCAGCACTATTCACAATAGCAGAGTTGGAACCAACCCAAATGTCCATCAATGATAGACTGGATTAAGAAAATGTGGCACATATAACCAACCCAAATGTCCATCAATGATAGACTGGATTAAGAAAATGTGGCACATATACACCATGGAATACTATGCAGCCATAAAAAAGGATGAGTTCATGTCCTTTGTAGGGACATGGATGAAGCTGGAAACCATCATTCTCAGCAAACTATCGCAAGGACAGAAAACCAAACACCGCATGTTCTCACTCATAGGTGGGAATTGAACAATGAGAACACTTGGACACAGGAAGGGGAACATCACACACCAGGGCCTGTTGTGGGGTAGGGGGAGGGGGGAGGGATAGCATTAGGAGATATACCTAATGTAAATGACGAGTTAATGGGTGCAGCACACCAACATGGCACATGTATACATATATAACAATCCTGCACGTTGTGCACATGTACCCTAGAACTTAAAGTATAATTTAAAAAAGAATTGATAGACTATATAGATGCAAGAAAGAATACATACTTTGTAAAGAGAAATATAATTTTCTAATAAAAATATTTTCATTAAATAAGTCAAAAAAAAATACTGGCAAACTGAATCCAGCAGCACATCAAAAAACTTATCCACCATGATCAAGTTGGCTTCATCCCTGGGATGCAAGGCTGGTTCAACATATGCAAACCAACAAATGTAATCCATCATATAAACAGAACCAAAGACAAAAACCACATGATTATCTCAAAAGATGCAGAAAAGGCCTTCAACAAAATTCAACAGCCCTTCGTGCTAAAAACTCTCAATAAACTAGGTATTGATGGGACATATCTCAAAATAATAAGAGCTATTTATGACAAACCCACAACCAGTATCATACTGAATGGGCAAAAGCTGGAAGCATTCCCTTTGAAAACCGGTACAAGACAAGGACTCCCTCTCTCACCACTCCTGTTCAACACAGAATTGATAGTTCTGGTCAGGAAAATCAGGCAAGAGAAGGAAATAAAGGGTATTGAAATAGGAAGACAGGAAGTCAAATTGTCTGTTTGCAGATGATATGGTTCTACATTTAGAAAACCTCATCATTTCAACCCAAAAACTCCTTAAGCTGATAAGCAACTTCAGCAAAGTATCAGGATACAAAATCAATGTGCAAAAATAACAAGTATTCCTGTACACCAACAATAGACAAACAGAGAGCCAAATCATGAATGAACTGCCATTCACAATTGCTACAAACAGAATAAAATACCTAGGAATACAGTAACAAGGGATGTGAAGGATCTCTTCAAGGAGAACTGTAAACCGCTGCTCAAGGAAATAAGAGAGGACACAAATAAATGGAAAAACATTCCATCCTCGTGGATAGGAAGAATCAATATTGCGAAAATGGCCATACTGCCCAAAGTAATTTATAGATTCAATGCTATTCCCATCAAACTACCATTGATATTCTTCAGATAATTAGAAGAATCTACTTTTCATCTTACATGGAACCAAAGAAGAGCCCATATAGCCAAGACAATCCTCAGTAAAAAGAACAAATCTGGAGGCATCACACTAGCTGACTTCAAACTATACTACTACAAGGCTACAGTAACCAAAACAGCATGGTACTGGTACCAAAACACACATATAGACCAAGGGAACAGAACAGAGACCTAAGAAATAACACCACACATCTACAATCATCTGATCTTTGACAAACATGACAAAAATAAGCAATGGAGAAAGGATTCCCTAGTCAATAAATGGTGCTGGGAAAACTGGGAACAGTATGCAGAAAACTGAAACTAGACCCCTCCCTTACACCTTATACAAAAATTAACTCAAGATGAATTAAAGACTTAAATGTAAAACCCAAAAGCATAAAAACCCTAGAAGAAAACCTAGGCAATACCGTTCAGGACATAGTCAAGGGCAAAGACTTCATAACAAAAACGCCAAAAGCAATTGCAACAAAAGCCAAAATTGACAAATGGGATCTAATTAAACCAAAGAGCTTCTACACAGCAAAAGAAACTATCATCAGAGTGAACAGGAAACCTACAGAATGGGAGAAAATTTTTACAATCTACCCATCTGACAAAGATCTAATATCCAGAATCTACAAGGAACTTAAATTTACAAGAAAACTTTTTTCAATGCCCTAAAGATGTCCAGCCAAGGCTTTTCAAAGTTATTCTCAGATCAAAAGCCAATTCTCATTTTGGTAGAGGATACGGAAATAAGTAAAATGGAAATGCTTTCAGCAAAAATTACTCATCTCCTGAGTTAGAAGGTAGAAAATATTTGCTAAAGCATTTAGAAATAAACTTATACTATTACCACATACTACAAAGGAAGAGGACCAAGGTGATACTTTGCTAGTTAATTATTTGCATCTAAAATGGAGAAAAGTCTCTCAAAGTATTTTGCAGTTGTCAAATTTTAATACAAAATACTTCCTTTAAGTCAATACCAAAAGTTTTAATTGCCCTACTATCATGTGCCTAGCACTGTGTATGATTCTGAGGCTATGCAAGAAATCAAACATATGGTCGCTCTCCTTAAGGTATGTGTAGTCTCCTTGGGAAAACAAGCTAAACACATGAAAGAAGAAGAGCAGAGGGAAAAACACTTTCATCTAGCATCTGCTATGTGCTGGGAATGTTCACATCTAATCTTCACTGCATTCCTGTAAGACATATTATTCATTCATTCATTTAATAATGTACATATGCCCAAGGTCATACCACTAGCAAGAGAACAAGTTCAGATTCAAACCCAGGTCTGGTGCTAGAGCCATTATATCCACTATACTGTACTGCCAAATGTTTAATTAAATTATACAGATTAAGTAAGGAGTACTGAAAAAGAGAGGCAGTACAGCATGCTGCTGAATTAATGAAATTTGGGGTTAGACTGACCTGAGTTCAAATACCAGCTATGTGACTTTGGACAAGCTACTTAACCTTCCCGAGCCTCTTTCTTTGTCTATAAAATATGTACAGTTATTAAATAAAATAACGTACATAAAGGATTTCACATAGTGCTTTCCATAGTAAACAATAAATAGTAAGTATTATTAGTGTAACATTTAAAGTTAATTTTTAAACCCAAAACTAATTTTTCCACATTTGTATGCTAAGGAAGGAGGCATATTTCAAACTAGTGGAAATATGTTCCCTTCCCCTCATGGAGATTGGTGGGAAAGGAAAAGAAAAATATATTTAATAGCCTCTGCTAGTTCTTTATACTGCCAAAGTAAAGTACCCTGCAAAAGATGGACTACTATAAATAAAAGATACTTTGGATATGCAAAGGAAGGTGCTAGGCAATAAAGAATGGAAAGGCAAGTTATTCTCAATAACATGACAATATGAAACCTCTCAATCAACCCAAGTCTTGAGTTGACTTCTGGATAACATAAGTAAGAATTGTAAGAGTTCAAAGAGGAGGAGATAAAATGAGAGGTCATCTGTGACATGTCACTCCCCTGATCACCAGGTTTCATTCAGGTAATTATGCTGCACAGTAGGGACCTCTTTCTTTCTTCATTGTTTCATGGGCATAGCTCTCAAACCATCCCAGATAATGGAGGCTATCAGGGAGTAGTAGCAAGCCACTGGGCCTCATTGCTAGAACTTTATTTATTTATGTATTTTTTTATTGTACGTTAAGTTCTAGGGTACATGTGCACAATGTGCAGGTTTGTTACATATGTATACATGTGCCATGTTGGTGTGCTGCACCCATTAACTCGTCATTTACATTAGGTATATCTCCTAATGCTATCCCTCTACCCCACAACAGGCCCTGGTGTGTGATGTTCCCCTTCCTGTGTCCAAGTGTTCTCATTGTTCAATTCCCACCTATGAGTGAGAACATGCGGTGTTTGGTTTTCTGTCCTTGCGATAGTTTGCTGAGAATGATGGTTTCCAGCTTCATCCATGTCCCTACAAAGGACATGAGCTCATCCTTTTTATGGCTGCATAATATTCCATGGTGTATATGTGCCACATTTTCTTAATCCAGTCTATCATTGATGGACATTTGGGTTGGTTCCAACTCTTTGCTATTGTGAATAGTGCTGCAATAAACATACGTGTGCATGTGTCTTTACAGCAGCATGATTTATAATCCTTTGGGTATATACCCAGTAATGGAATGGCTGGGTCAAATGGTATTTCTAGTTTTAGATCCTTGAGGAATCGCCACACTGTCTTCCACAATGGTTGAACTAGTTCACAGTCCCACCAACAGTGTAAAAGTGTTCCTATTTCTCCACATCCTCTCCAGCATCTGTTGTTTCCGACTTTTTAATGATCGCCATTCTAAATGGTGTGAGATGGTATTTCACTGTGGTTTGATTTGCATTTCTCTGATGGTGAGTGATGATGAGCATTTTTTCATGTGTCTGTTGGCTGCATAAATGTCTTCTTTTGAGAAGTGTCTGTTCATATCCTTTACCCACTTTTTGATGGGGTTGTTTGATTTTTTTCTTGTAAATTAAGTTATTTGTAGATTTTGGATATTAGCCCTTTGTCAGATGGGCAGATTGCAAAAATTTTCTCCCATTCTGTAGGTTGCCTGTTCAATCTGATGGTAGTTTCTTTAGCTGTACAGAAGCTCTGTAGTTTAATTAGATCCCATTTGTCAATTTTGACTTTTGTTGCCATTGCTTTTGGTGTTTTAGTAATGAAGTCCTTGCCCATGCCTATGTCCTGAATGGTATTGCCTAGGTTTTGTTCTAGAGTTTTTATGGTTTTAGGTCTAACATTTAAGTCTTTAATCTGTCTTGAGTTAATTTTTGTATAAGGTGTAAGGAAGGGATCCAGTTTCACCTTTCTACATATGGCTAGCCAGTTTCCCCAGCACCATTTATTAAATAAGGAATCCTTTCCCCATTTCTTGTTGCTGTCATGTTTGTCAAAGATCAGATGATTGTAGATGTGTGGTGTTATTTCTGAGGGCTCTGTTCTGTTACATTGGTCTATATGTGTGTTTTGGTACCAGTACCATGCTGTTTTGGTTATGGTAGCCTTGTAGTATGGTTTGAAGTCAGGTAGTGTGATGCCTCCAGTTTTGTTCTTTTGGCTTAGGATTGTCTTGGCAATGCGGGCTCTTTTTTGGTTCCATATGAACTTTAAAGCAGTTTTTTTCCAATTCTGTGAAGAAAGTCATTGGTAGCTTGATGGGGATGGCATTGAACCTATAAATTACCTTGGGCAGTATGGCCATTTTCACGATATTCATTCTTCCTATCCATGAGCATGGAATGGTCTTCCATTTGTTTGTGTCCTCTTTTATTTCATTGAGCAGTGGTTTGTAGTTCTCCTTGAAGAGGTCCTTCACATCCCTTGTAAGTTGGATTCCTAGGTATTTTATTCTCTTTGAAGCAATTGTGAATGGGAGTTCACTCATAATTTGGCTCTCTGTTCGTCTGCTATTGGTATACGGGAATGCTTGTGATTTTGGCACATTTATTTTGTATCCTGAGACTTTGCTGAAGTTGCTTATCAGCTTAAGGAGATTTTGGGCTGAGATGATGGAGTTTTCTAAATATACAGTAATGTCATCTACAAACAGGGACAATTTGACTTCCTCTTTTCCTAATTGAATACCCTTTACTTCTTTCTCCTGCCTGATTGCCCTGGCCACAACTTCCAACACTATGTTGTATAGGAATGGTGAAAGAGGGCATCTCTGTCTTATGCCAGTTTTCAAAGGGAATGCTTCCAGTTTTTGCCCATTCAGTATGATATTGGCTGTGGGTATGTCATAAATAGCTCTTATTATTTTGAGATGCTTCCCGTCAATACCTAGTTTATTGAGAGTTTTTAGCATGAAGGGCTGTTGAATTTTGTTGAAGGCCTTTTCTGCCTCTATTGAGATAATCATGTGGTTTTTGTCTTTGCTTCTGTTTATATGACGGATTACATTTATTGATTTGTGTATGTTGAACCAGCCTTGCATCCCAGGGATGAAACCAACTTGATCATGGTGGACAAGTTTTTTGATGGATTCAGTTTGCCAGTATTTTATTGAGGATTTTTGCATTGATGTTCATCAGGGATATTGGTCTAAAATTCTCTTTTTTTTAATTGTGCTTCTGCCAGGCTTTGGAATCAGGATGATGCTGGCCTCATAAAATGAGTTAGGGAGGATTCCCTCTTTTTCTATTGATTGGAATAGTTTCAGAAGGAAAGGTACCAGCTCCTCTTTGTACCTCTGGTAGAATTTGGCTGTGAATCTGTCTGGTCCTGGACTTCTTTTGATTGGTAGGATACTAATTATTGCCTCAATTTCAGAGACTGTTATTGGTCTATTCAGGGATTCAACTTCTTTGTGGTTTAGTCTTGGGAAGGTCTATGTGTCCAGGAATTTATCCATTTCTTCCAGATTTTCTAGTTTATTTGCGTAGAGGTGTTTATAGTATTCTCTGATGGTACTTTGTATTTCTGTGGGATCGGCGGTGATATCTCCTTTATCATTTTTTATTGTGTCTATTTGATTCTTCTCTCTTTTCTTCTACATTACTCTTGCTAGCGGTCTATCAATTTTGTTGATCTTTTCAAAAAACCAGCTCCTCGATTCATTGATTTTTTGAAGGGTTTTTTGTGTCTTTATCTCCTTCAGTTCTGCTCTGATCTTAGTTATTTCTTGCCTTCTGCTAGCTTTTGACTGTGTTTGCACTTGCTTCTCTAGTACTTTTAATTGTGATGTTAGGGTGCCAATTTTAGATCTTTCCTGCTTTCTCTTGTGGGCATTTAGTGCTATAAATTTCCCTCTACACACTGCTTTAAATGTGTCCCAGAGATTCTGGCATGTTGTGTCTTTGTTCTCATTGGTTTCAAAGAACATCTTTATTTCTGCCTTCATTTCATTATGTACCCAGTAGTCATTCAGGATCAGATTGTTCAGTTTCCATGTATTCGAGTGGTTTTGAGTGAGTTTCTTAATCCTGAGTTCTAGTTTGATTGCACTGTGGTCTGAGAGACAGTTTGTTATAATTTCTGTTCTTTCACATTTGCTGAGGAGTGCTTTACTTCCAACTACGTGGTCAGTTTTGGAATAAGTGTGATGTGGTGCTGAGAAGAATGTATATTCTATTGATTTGGGGTGGAGAGTTTTGTAGATGTCTATTAGGTCTGCTTGATGCAGAGTTGAGTTCAATTCCTGAATATCCTTGTTAACTTTCTGTCTCGTTGATCTGTCTAATGTTGACAGCGGGGTGTTAAAGTCTCCCATTATTATTGTGTGTGAGCCTAAGTCTCTTTGTAGGTCTCTAAGGACTTGCTTTATGAATCTGGGTGCTCTTGTATTGGGTGCATATATATTTGGGTTAGTTAGCTCTTCTCATTGAATTGATCCCCTTACCATTATGTAATGGCCTTCTTTGTCTCTTTTGATTTTTGTTGGTTTAAAGTCTGTTTTATCAGAGACTAGGATTGCAACCCCTGCCTTTTTTGTTTTGCATTTGCTTGGTAGATCTTCCTCCATTCCTTTATTTTGAGCCTATGTGTGTCTCTGCACATGAGATGGGTCTCCTGAATACAGTAAACTGATGGGTTTTGACTCTTTATCCAATTTGCTTGTCTATGTCTTTTAATTGGAGCATCTAGTCCATTTACATTTAAGGTTAATATTGTTATGTGTGAATTTGATCCTGTCATTATTATATTAGCTGGTTATTTTGCTCGCTAGTTGATGCAGTTTCTTCCTAGCATTGATGGTCTTTACTATTTGGCATGCTTTTGCAGTGGCTGGTACCAGTTGTTCCTTTCCATGTTCAGTGCTTCCTTCAGGGGCTCTTGTAAGGCAGGCCTGGTGGTTACAAAATCTCCCAGCATTTGCTTGCCTGTAAAGGATTTTATTTCTCCTCCACTTATGAAGTTTAGTTTGGCTGGATATGAAATGCTGGGTTGAAAATTCTTTTCTTTAATAATGCTGAATATTGGCCCCCACCCACTTCTGGCTTGTAGAGTTTCTGCTGAGAGATCCACTGTTAGTCTGATAGGCTTCCCTTTATGGGTAACCCAACCTTTCTCTCCGGCTGCCCTTAACATTTTTTCCTTCATTTCAAATTTGGTGAATCTGACAATTATGTGTCTTGGAGTTGCTCTTCTCGAGGAGTATCTTTGTGGCATTCTCTGTATTTCCTGAATTTGAATGTTGTCCTGCCTTACTAGGTTGGGGAAGTTCTCCTGGATAATATCCTGAAGACTATTTTCCAACTTGGTTCCATTCTCCCCATCACTTTCAGGTACACCAATCAGATGTAAATTTGGTCTTTTCACATAGTCCCATATTTCTTGGAGGCTTTGTTCATTTCTTTTTATTCTTTTTTCTCTAAACTTCTCTTCTCACTTCATTTCATTCATTTGATCTTCAATCACTGATATCCTTTCTTCCACTTGATCGAATTGGCTACTGAAGCTTGTGCATTCGTCACATAGTTCTCATGGTTTTCAGCTCCACCAGGTCATTTAAAGTCTTCTCCACACTGTTTATTCTAGTTAGCCATTCATCTAATCTTTTTTCAAGGTTTTTAGCTTCTTTGTGATGGGTTCGAACATCATCCTTTAGCTCAGAGAAGTTTGTTATTACCGATCATCTGAAGCCTTCTTCTCTCAACTTGTCAAAGTCATTCTCTGTCCAGCTTTGTTCCGTTGCTGGTGAGGAGCTGTGTTCCTTTGGAGGAGAAGAGAAGCTCTGATTTTTAGAGTTTTCAGCTTTTCTCCTCTGGTTTCTCCCTGTCTTTGTGGTTTTAACTACCTTTGGTCTTTGATGATGGTGACGTACAGTTGGGGCTTTGGTGTGGATATCCTTTCTGTTTGTTAGTTTTCCTTCTAACAGTCAGGACCCTGAGCTGCAGGTCTGTTGGAGTTTGCTGGAGGTCCACTCCAGACCCTGTTTGCCTGGGTATCATCAGCGGAGGCTGCAGAACCACAAATATTGCAGAACGGCAAATGTTGCTGCCTGATCTTTCCTCTGGAAGCTTTGTCTCAGAGGGGCACCCAGTTGTATGAGGTGTCAGTCAGCCCCTACTGGGAGATGTCTCCCAGTTAGGCTATTCGGAGGTTAGAAACCCACTTGAGGAGGCAGTCTGTCCATTCTCAGATCTCAAACTCCACGCTGGGAGAAGCACTACTCTCTTTAAAGCTGTCAGACAGGGACATTTAAGTCTGCAGAAGTTTCTGCTGTCTTTTGTTCAGCTGTGCCCTGCCCCCAGAATTGGAGTCTACAGAGGCAGGCAGGCCTCCTTGAGCTGCGGTGGGCTCCACCCAGTTCAAGCTTCCTGGCCACTTTGTTTACCTACTCAAGCCTCAGCAATGGCAGATGCCCCTCCCCGAGCCTTGCTGCCACCTTGCAGTTCGATCTCAGACTGCTGTGCTATCAGTGAGTGAGAATCCATGGGCGTGTGACCCTCTGAGCCAGGCGCAGGATATAATCTCCTGTGTGCCATTTGCTAAGATCATTGGAAAAGCACAGTATTAGGGTGGGAGTGTCCTAATTCTCCAGGTACCATCTGTCATGGCTTCCCTTGCCTAGGAAAGGGAATTTCCTGATCCTTTGTGCTTCCTGGCTGAGGTGATGCTCCACCCTGCTCACACTCCATGGGCTGCACCCACTGTCTGACAAGCCCCAGTGAGATGAACCTGGTACCTCAGTTGGAAATGCAGAAATCACCTGTCTTCTGCATCAGTCACACTGGGAGCTGTAGACTGGAGCTGTTCCTATTCAGCCATCTTGGAACTGGGTCCATGCTAGAACTTTAAACAAGCCATTGAGAAGGAACTAGAATAATCAGAGACTGTTGTCTAAAAAAGATGGGTCTTTGGCTGGACCTGACAGCATCGACCAGACTCAATGTGCAGTGGGAACTGGGGAAGAGAGATTCCACGAAGAAGGATGGA
This sequence comes from Theropithecus gelada, assembly GCF_003255815.1. Classification (NCBI taxonomy): domain Eukaryota; kingdom Metazoa; phylum Chordata; class Mammalia; order Primates; family Cercopithecidae; genus Theropithecus; species Theropithecus gelada. Next base: position 118,208,506 of record NC_037689.1, on the reverse strand, counting down.
AATAGAAATAACACCTTGATAAGTCTAGAAAAGAAGTTTGCCTTGGAAAACAAAGGGCTCTAACTGCCTCTTAAGCACAATTATCAATGTGGCCCCAGTCTTTTTTTGATGTCCACTTTGAAGGAAAAGATAGCTAATGGTTAAGCAGCTCTGCTCAGGTTAGGGGAGGGGGGTAAGGAGAGAACTACGACGAAAAGGAACACCTCTCTCCACATGTAGATCTGGCAGATTTCCCTCATACCAGGTCACAAGCTAGACTGTATAAGGGTTATTGAAACCACTGTTTTCCCCTCAATCCAACATTCTCACTCTTACTGGATGACCATACTTAATCTCTCAACTATAAAAAGCAGGTAGCACCTCCTGCCACACTTACTAAATCAGTTAAGATTAAGGTTGGCTGCATTTAACAACAAAAAGTTATAATAACAACAGTGTCTTAAACAAAATGGAAGTTTCTTTTTTTTCTCATGAAAAGAAGTCTGGAGATAGATACAGAGTCCAGAATTGTTGTGGCACCTCCACAGCCATCAGTCGTCAGAGGCCTAAGCTCTATCTTGCTCTTCCTTCTTAGCTTGTTGCCTCATCTTGTGGCTAAGATGACTATTCAAGCTTCAACCCCATTTCATCTATGATTAAGCACAAAGGATCAGATGGACTTCCCCTTCCCCTAGGTATCCCACACAACACTTTCATCTTGTTGGCCAAAATAAAAATAATAGAGTTTCCATAGCATTTACTATGTGCTAGGCTCTGCTCTGAAAGCTTTACAAATATAAACTCATTTATTTTTCAGAGAAACTCAATACAACAGGTACAATTATTATATAATTTTACAGATGCAGAAACGAAGGCATAGAGAATTTACAGCTAGTAAAGGATGAAGCAGAGATTTGAATGCAACCTACATAGCCTGATTCCAGAATATGTGTACCTAACCACAATGCTATACTGCCAAAACAAGCTAGACATCACCTAGCTTCATAGAGAACTAGTAGTCTTTTTATTGGGTAGCAATTAACTCAGCAAAATATTGAGGGTTTTTATTGGGGAAGAAAGAGGAAACTGGTGTGAAAAAGCAAAGCAGCCTCTACCATACGTATATCAAAGGTTCATCAAGATACTGTTCGTGAGAGCACTGTGAAATACAGTACAAAGCAGTATATGTGGGGGCGCGGTGGCTCATGCCTGTAATACCAGCACCTTGGGAGGCTGAGGCAGGCAGATCATGAGGTCAGGAGTTCAAGACCAGCCTGGCCAACATGGTGAAACCCCATCTCTACTAAAAACACAGAAATTGGCCAGGCACGGTGGCTCACGCCTGTAATCCCAGCACTTTGGGAGGCCCAGGGGGGGTGGATCACAAGGTCAAGAGATCGAGACCATCCTGGCCAACATGGTGAAACCCTGTCTCTACTAAAAACACAAAACTTGCCCTGGCCTCAACTAACTCCCCTGCCTCTGCCTCTCAAAGTGCTAGGGTTACAGCAGAGAGCCACCATGCCAAGGCTTCTTCTATCTCTTACATCTAGGATACCCCTCTCTCCTCATTGGCCACTCCTTCTTAGTCTTCCTTGATCCTCTCCTTCAAGCCTACAGGTGGCATACCCCAGTCTTGGTCTATGGTGGCTCACACCTATAACCCCAGCCCTTTCGGAGGCCAAGGAGGATAGATCACAAGGTCAAGAGATCGAGACCATTCTGGCCAACATAGTGAAACCCCATCTCTACTAAAAACACAAAAATTGGCCAGGTGCGGTGGCTTACACCTGTAATCCCAGCATTTTGGGAGGCCAAGGAGGGTGGATCACAAGGTCAAGAGATCGTAACCATCCTGGCTAACATGGTGAAATCCCATCTCTTTAAAAAAAAAAAAAAAGCAATATACATATAATGCTGGTAGAGCAAGTCACTACTCTGTCCGTCCCCAGAAAAGTATTCGATAATCCAATCCTCTGGAAATTCTGAGACATTTTCTCCTGAATTGGGCTAGAGAAACTCTACCAGATCAGGGTTGGGAGTGGCAAATGCTATTGTTCTGTCTCTCCAATGTAAGAATGTAAGAGTGGTGTTTGGTAGGGATCCCTTGGAAAATCCCCTTCAAGAGGAATGTATGCCTTTCCAAACAAAAACCATGTTACAAAGAAACTCTCTCATCACCAGACTGTTCCCCTAGAGTAGTTAAAGCCTTAGACATAAAGCTAGCTGACGCAAGCCGACTGCATGACAAAAAAAAAAAATTATTGTTTTGGATTCAACCAACTACCAATTGAAAATATTTATGTTTTTTTTAATTTCTAGTAGCCAAATTTTATTTATGTATTTTTAATTCCTTTTCTTTTTGTATTTCTAAATTTATTTTCTATTTCAATAGGTTTTTAAGGAACAGGTGGTGTTTGGTTACATGAATAAGTTCTTTAGTGGTGATTTCTGAGATTTTGGTGCACCCATCACCCAAGCAGTGTAAACTCTATCCAATGTGTAGTCTGTTATCATTCACCCCTATCCCTCCCTTTCCCCCAAGTCCCCAAAGTCCAATGTATCATTCTTACGCTTTTGTGTGTGGAAAATAGTGTGGAGATTCCATAAAGAACTAAAAGTAGATCTACCATTTGATCCAGCAATCCCACTACTAGGCATCTACCCAGAGGAAAAGAAGTCATTATATGAAAAAAATACTTGCACACACATGTTTATAGCAGCACAATTTTCAATTGCAAAAATATGGAACCAGCCCAAATGCCCATCGATCAATGAGTGGACAAAGAAAACGTCGTGGCCGGGCACAGTGGCTCACGCCTGTAATCCCAGCATTTTGGGAGGCTGGGACTGGCAGATCACGAGGTCAGGAGTTTAAGATCAGCCTGACCAACATGGTGAAACCCTGTCTCTACTAAAAATACAAAAATTAGCCGGGTGTGGTGGCACGCGCCTGTAATTCCACTACTCAGGAGGCTGAGGCAGGAGAATCGCTTGAATCCAGGAGGCAGAAGTTGCAGTGAGCCGAGATCATGCCACTGCACTCCAGCCTGGGCAACAGAGCAAGACTCCATTAAAAACAAAACAGAAAGAAAAGAAAAGAAAAGAAAAAAATGTGGTATATAGATCTACCAAGTAATACTACTCAGTCATAAAAAGGAACAAAATAATGGCATTCACAGCAACTGAATGGAATTAAAAACTATTATTCTAAGTGAAGTAACTCAGAAATGGAAAACTAAACATCATATGTTTTCACTTCTAAGTGGGAGCTAAGCAGCTTAATGAATTTAGATAGACTATCAGTGAGGGTTCTCCAAAGAAACAGAACCAACAGGACATATGTATATGTACATTAAGAGATTTATTTTAAGGAATTGGCTCACATAACTGTGGAGGCTGGCAGGTCCAAAATCTACAGGGAAGGCATGCAGAATTTCTGTGTCACAGTCTTGAAGCTGAATGCCTTCCTCTTGAGGAAACCTCTGCTTCTGCTAATAAGACGTTGAACTGATTGGATGAGGCTGGCCCACACTGTGGAGGGTAATCGGCTTTATTTAAAGTCAACTGATTATAGCCATTACTTACATCTACAAAATACCTTCACAGCAACATGTAAACTGGTATTTGACCAAACAGCTGAACAAATACCGAGTTGACACATAAAATTGACCATCACAGGTACCAATGCTATGTGGAAAAGAAAACTGTCTAGTCACTTTTCAGCAATTTGTCTTTTTTAAAGGACAAGAGAATTTTGCATGAGGTACCTAGTCCCTGAATGCCTCAGCAGCCCTGTCCCTAAAATATCTGGTCATGCCCTCCATACCATCAGTCCTCCAGGCTACTGCTGTTGGGCTACTCCCAGGGCACATCTATTTGGTCTATAATAGCAGTTGTGGGGAATATTGGGCAGAAGTTGAACTTTCTCTAGGACCACCAACCCAACCAGTTCTATTGCTCCTGAATCTGCTAAAACATACTGATAAGAAGTGCTGTCGACTTTATGGACAGAAAAGAAAGATCCAGCTCCTTCTCCTCTATCAAGCTGCCCTAAACTTTGCCTGGAGTGGTGAGAAACTATAACCTTTAACATCCCTCTTTGCCTAGGGAGCCCCCCCTTTCTTATTCATTACATCTCTTGAGGAACTAGAAATGGCCTTAAAGCTTGTTTAGGTTTATATCCATAGTCCGGCAGTCTGCGTCTATGTAAAGATCTGTTCATCTGGAGAAAGTACCTGCCTTACTCTCCTCAGAAACTAGAAAATTAATCTTTCAGCTAGTTTACAAATTTCTTACGAACACTTTCCTCCAAAGAAATTTATTCTCAAGCTGGGCACAGTGGCTCATGCCTATAATCCCAACACTTTGGGTGGCTGAGGTGGGTGGATCGCTTCAGTCTAGGAGTTCAAGACCAGCTTGAGCAACATGATGAAACCATATCTCTACTAAAAGTACAAAAATTAGCTGGGTGTGGTGGCATGTGCCTGTGGTCCCAGCTACTCAGAAGGCAGCGGTGGGAGCATCACCTGAGCCTCAGAGGTGGAGGTTGCAGTGAGCCAAGATTGTGCCACAGCACTCCAGCCTAAGTGACAGAGGAAGACAAAGTCTCAAAAAAAAAGAAAAGAAAAGAAATTTATTCTCAAACCTACTCTGTTTAACAGATAAAGGCAAAGCTTCTGTGATTTCAAATAGAAGTTTCTCCCCCAACCTCTCTGGGCTCCCCATTCATCATGCCCTCTTGGGGGGCCCCTAAGGGAAGCCTCTCAGAACCCCTAGGGCTCTGCCAGAGCATAGTCTAAAAAGCATGATGCAACAGAAAGAATTCTACATATATAACCAGATAGATAGATAGATAGATAGATAGATAGATAGATAGATAGATAGATAGGGGAAGCAGTATCGTGTTGAAGTAAAACCTTAACACCTTAACTCTGGAAACTTTAACTTCCAGTCATATTTACCATCCTTGGACAGGTACTTAACCTCTTTAGGCCTTGCAAATTGAAATGATAATACTTTCCTTAAATAATTATTGATAAGAGTATATATAATGGAGTACTTTTAAAGTTCTACAAAAGTTAGGTATTATTGACCACGAGGATACTTTGGAAATCAAGGCCATGTCTGTGGGTAATGTGATATCCTTCAACCTGGCCTCAATGGCTATGGAATATTCTGTGGTTACAACTCATAAACTAAGAGAGGAAGCTGCCCAGCTCAACCACTGCCTCCTGATGCATATGTCTAAAACAAAACCACATAAAGCTCAATAAGCCAGTCTGGGTTAGTTGATCCTCTGGTACTTTTTTTCCCATTTGAAGAAGCTGGTCAGCTGACAGGGGCTCAATAAGTTGGGGGGAAAACATTATACAGAGTTAAACAGATGACTTTATGGTAGGATTTAACAGAAACTTTACATGAATAATGAATCGCTAAAAGAGCTTTGTAGTGTGCAGCATCACAAACTTATTTAACCACAGAACACGTTTTTAGTAGAATCACATTTTGTGGAACACCTACAGAGCAGAGTTTAGAAAATGCTGCTTCACAGAGAGGCACAGCAGAGGGTGATTTTATTATTACCATTTATTAGAATGTCCTACCATTTCTTCCTATCACATGTCCTTAATCCTAAGAGATCCTGAGAGATCTCCAGAATGCTTCAAAGAGTATCACAGGAGAGCTTCACAAAGTGTCATTTGATCTTTCCCCAACTGAATTTTAATATCAGCTACAACAGTACTAGGCTTTAAATTAAATTCAACTAGACTTGAAATGTTTCCATTAAGAATCAAGCAAATAAATGGAAATTCAGGAACCAAGAAGTAACTAAGAGGCTTCTTGGCAAAAGGCATCTTTTAGAATAACTACATTATGTTTCCTTCCAACAGTAGTACCTGAGCTTGGCATGAACCTAGCCATGGAGCTTTTTTGGAAACAAAGCCTTTGTCTTCTACACATGTCATCTAGCTTTCTAAAGAATGCTTTGACACATGCACACATATGTTCATTGCAGCACTATTCACAATAGCAAAGACATGGAATCAACCTAAATCCCCATCAATGGTAGACTGAAGAAAATGTGGTACATATACACCATGGGATAATATGCAGTCATAGAAAATAATGAGATCATGTCCTTTGCAAGGACATACATAGAGCTGGAGGCCATTATCCCTAGCAAACTAAAACAGGACCAGAAAACCAAATACCACATGTTCTCACTTATAAGTGGCAGCTAAATTATGCGAATACATGGACACATAGAGGGGAACAACACACACTTTGGCCTATCAGAGGGTGGAGGGCAGGAGGTGGGAAAAGATCAGGCAAAATAACTAATGGGTACTAGGCTTAATACCTGAGTGACAAAATAATCTGTACAACAAACCTGTGTAACATGAGTTTACCTATGTAACAAACTGCCACAGGTACCCCTGAACTTAAAATAAAAGCCAAATTAAAAAAAAAAAAAAAAAAAAAAAAGAATGCTAAGCTCAGCCAAACAATCAGGGATTTTCAACTGGGCTATTATAGAAGTGTGTGGAACTTTTTCTTTTCAAATTATTTTGCACATTTAGACACACCAACACTCCAGCACCATACCTTACTTGTGTGAAATTGAAATCCTATGAAGGGGTTACCCAGAACACTGAGCAACCCAATCATGGCGGTGCGCTGGTGTTTGTAGCAGCCTGCAAGCAAATACCAAACATTTGTCAGTCCATCGAAATTTGTACCAGACTATCATCCCAACACATTCATGAAAATGATCACCAGAGGTCTTATATCTGACAATTCCGTCTCTTAACTTGTAAAAATGCACAATGATTGCCCCATGGCGGTTATTTTACTGTGAATGATCCTCAAACTTGAAAGTGTACCAGAATCACCTGGAGGCCTTTTTGCATACAAATTGCTGGACCCCATCCTCAGTGTTTTTGATTCAGTGTCTGCATGGTACTGGTACCAGCATGGTAATAATCTTCTTCTCACCCTTGACAGAGATAGTCTGTGGACCGCACTTCATTACATTGTCATCTTAAACATTTCGATCAACTGCCACAAAGTAAACACTGGTACCTAGGCTGATTTAGACCCAACACATAAGCTTTTTTTTAAACGTGGAAAACTAAGAGAAGAAGGGTTATAATACAATTCACCTGCAGGCTCATTTTCTAACAGTGATATAATTATTTCATTAGGAAAATGTATTGTTAATTAATAATTTATCAAGAAAATAAAAAATAGTTTGTTTAACCTTTTTAATTACATGGAACTCATTACTTAATGAGAGTGAAAACTAAAAGAAATAGAAAGTTCTAAGTGCAAAGCAAATATCTTTGACTTTATTGAAATGTTACAATAAGCTATATTTATATTAACACTTTCTTCTCTGGCTGTGGTTTTTTTCAAAAAAAAAAATAAATGAACACTTTCTTTCCTTCCTCTCTTCTTTTCTCCTTCCCTTCCTCCCTTCCTTTATTTCAGAAAAGACATCTGAAAGAAGATCATTTTCTTTCTTATTTGCTTCCAGGATCTTTTCTGGGTATTTGGCCCTGCCATTTGAGACTAGAAACTGTCATCCCTTTATTATTTCATTCAATAAATATCTAGTGAACATCAACAATGAGCCTGACACATCACTAGGTATTAGAGATGATGTAGTAATTGAGAAAGACAAATTCCTTGCCTTCGTGAAGCTTACATTCCAGTGGGAGAGACATAGAAATAACAAAGCAATTACAAAATAGAGAGGAAGTACAGAATAAAATAAGCATATGAAAGGGGAACATAACCAAGATTTAAAAGTGAGGGTAGATAGTTGGGGCAATCAAGTTTTTCCAAAGAAAGTGCCACCCAAAATGAATCCTGAACAATGAAGCAAAGCTGAGGGAACAACAGAAAGAACAGTATTTCTAAGGAATTGAAGTAATTTTAGTATAGCTGGAGTATACCATTTGGTGGCAGGGGTGGGGAGTAGGACAGACAATGAGGAGGAAATGGCAAGTGGCAATACTGAAAAGATGTGCAGTGTTTTCTCAATACCTTCTGTTTCCGTGTGAGTATCATGGAAAAACACAAATCGGGGTGATTACTTTGTTCACAAAGATACCCCAGTAGCCCTGTCTCTGCTGCCTCTCCTCTCCCTTCTTTTGGTGAACTGCTCTTCCTCCTCTCCAGCCCTAAGCATGTGGTCAAAATCGCAGCTGCCATCCTTTTCACATGAGTTTACATCCATGACCATGGTAATTGGCTGAGAAGTGAACACTTGCTCCAAAACTAGCCATGGATAGGACCCCACAGGCCTGGCCATAGTGATGACGCTGGTGCTAGTCACATGACTGGAGACAAACCAATCAGAGCTCTTCCCCAGGTTTTCTTGGACTGGAGCTGGCAAGGAAGAACCCCTTCTTCTCTGGTCAAAGTGCCTTGAGGATGTGAGCTCGGAGCTAGCAGCAGCCATGTCTAACACTGTATGGAGAATCCTGCCTTCAACAGAAGAGAATGAAGCCAACACAGAGGGAAAAGTGAAGACAAGAAAAGAAGGTCCTGACAGTTTTTAAGCCTCTAGTTTTAGTCCCTAAGGCCAACGCCAAGGTTGCAGAGGTTACCTTGTACTTCCTAAGGCCCAGTTGTTCTGCGCTTTCTCCAAACCTGTGAGCTCAAGTACCCTTTCTATAAAGTGTCCAACTGGGTCTCTGTCAAATGCTTGTGTGCACTCTACTTGGCATGTTCCTCTGAACTGTTATTCTCAAAATGGGTCTGTAACAGCTGTAAATTATGTAGCTTATTTTTACCTTGCTCAAGGCTGTTTTTCCATTGCTTTGCCTCATTTCCTTACATCTTTACTCATTTGCTCTCTTCTGAAGATTCTGAAAACAGTAACCAAAACAGAATCAGGCTCACACAGGACTGGAAAGGCTTCCTCACATCTGCCTTGTTTACTTATTGTCCTGGTAGAAACTATTGCTCCATGGGGCCAATTAGCTATTTAAAGGTGAAGGAAAAAATGACTAAAGTGGACCTTTTCAAAGAAACTCTCCACACACTTATAGCCCCTGGCTTAAAGCGCCTCAGCAAGTTTTGGAAAAAAGGAGGTCACAAAGTTAAGGACAAAACAGAGATGCCTAATCGAATCCACTGTTGACTTATATTCAACATGGCAAAAACAGAACTTACTGTCTCTCCCCTAAATTAACTCTCTGTCCAGGCAACCTTATTTTTTACTTATCATTCTCCTAGTCATCTAGACCTTGAAATTGTGTGATTTATCTTTTATTTTCCTCTCTCTAACTGTAGCCAGTAAGATACTGACTCTTCCAAATTATTTTCTTTGAGATATGTTTCATATCTAATTTTTCTTCTCCATTCTCACTGCCTGAACCTATATTCTGAATCCATCACTTCCTCCATAACCAATCTCTCCTTTTTTATTTTAAAATATTTAATTAACAAAAATGATATATATTCAAGATGTGCAATGTGATAATTTGATATACATTTACATTGTATAATGATGATCACAAATTAACACATCCATCACCCACACTATACATTAGATTCCCACAACTTATTCATCTTATAACTGAAAGTTTGTACTTTTTTATCAGCATCTCTCCATCTCCCCCACCATCTAGCCCCTGACAACCACCATTCTACTCTCTGTTTCTATGAATTTGACTCTTTTAGATTCCAGATATAAGTGAAATCATACAGTATCTGCCTTTCTGTGACTGGCTTATTTCACTTAGCATAATGTCTTCCAGTTCATCCATATTGTCACAAATGACAACATTTCCTTCTTTTTATGCCTGAATAGTATTCCATTGTGTGTGTGTGTATGTGTGTACACACACATTTTATGTATTCATTCATTTTCTTTATCCATTCATTTATCAGTGGACATTTAGGTTGCTTCTATATCTTGACTATTGTGACTAATGCTGCAGTGAACATGGGGTTGCAGATATCTTTATGACATACTTATTTTATTTTAGGGGACACATACTCAGAAGTAGAATTGCTGGATCATATGGTAGTTCTATTTTTAATGTTTTGAGGAACTCTATACTGCTTTTCATAATGACTGCATTAATTTCTATTCCTACCAACAGTGTGCAAGCATTCCCTTTTCTCCACATCCTTGCCAACACTATTATCTCTTGTCTTTTTGATAATAGCCATTGTAACAGGTGTGAGGTAGTATTGCAGTTTCAATTTGCATTTTCCTGATGATTAGTGATGTTGTGCACCTTTTCATACATGCCTGTTGGCTATTTATGTGCATGACCAATATTTTATATGTTTCTCTGATGTTACTTCCTCACATCCACATCCCCAGCCACAGTGAAAGACCAAGGATAGGCTTCTGACCCAAGGGCCACCAATCTACATTCTGGCCAGTGATCTAAAACAGAGCCAGGTATAAAAATATAAACTAGGACAATCAGATTCTCTCTCAGGAATTTGCCCTAAAAATATGAGGGGGGTGGGGGGGGAAAGAGAGAGAGAAACAGGGAGAAAGGGAGAGAGAGAAAGGGAGAGAAATGAAAGAAGGAGGAGCTGAAGCTGAAAGAATACCTAGAGAGGAATATGAAAAAGAGTCAGAAATATAAGGGAAAAGATAGAAACCTGAAGGCTTGATAGGTCATGCAAACCAAAATTATAAGGGAGCAGGAACAATGAATTAAATAGGAATTAGGAACTATCCAAAAGCTAACCTGAGCAGAAGAAAACACTTCAGGCAGTCAGTAGTGAGGGGGAAATACAGCTGAGCCATGTTAATGACAGAATTCTAGGGTGAAAAGTCTTACAACCCTGCTGAGGTCCCTGAAGCTGCCGTGAAGCCAAGTGCGATTCCCATGAGGTCCCACCGCACTCTAATTTCTGACTTTGCTTCCCCTGAAACCGTTTTCTTTCTTATTGCTCTTTAACAATACCCCACCACCGCTTGACTTAAGATGACTCAAAAGTGTTTCTATCACTTGCAAACAAAAGAGCCTAATAAAAACAGTTCAAATCAAATATCATCTGGCTTCTGAGATGTTTGTTACCTGGCCTCACCATGCCTTTACAGCCTTTCAGTCCCACAGCCCCTCAATGAGAACATCCCACTTCAGAATATCAACTTTGCTAAACCATCACTGCCTATTCTCTGTGTATATACACGGCAGTCAGTTTCTGTCTCCATACCTTTGCTGGCACTTCTGCCACATATCCCCTTACTTCACCCCACCAAGTTCTAGTCACCCTTTAAGCCCTGCATCCTCTTGGAAGACTTTCCTAGCTTTGCCATCCCGACATTACTTCTCCCTGCTCTTACCCTCGAATCCCTATAGACTAAATCACGCAATCTAGCATCTCATTCTGTGTAATCTACCATCTCATTCTATGCTGCCTTGCTTTTCTCTATTCATGCCAGGTTTTCTATCTCCTCAACTGGTTCTTGAACTCATGAATTGCAGGAATATATTTCATATTGTTTTCAAGTACCCCACTGTATCATTATTATTATTCATATTATTAACAAATATTATCAAATATTTGTTGTTCGAATGGTATCGACATGGAGCACAAACAATCCAACAGGCATATCATAGAACCTCATTACTGCAAAACAATCATTAATGAGAAAACTACACTAATAGGGTCCATGCTAAGCGTGGTCATTGAGGTGCTATCCTAAGAGAAGGGCTCAGCTCAAAGGAAGACTCCCCTCAGACCTTTGGGCCTTGTGAAAGAACCACTTTTTATTTCCTCCAGCAGGGGAGAGAGAAAAGGAAAGTCCTGAGACCTGGGAATGTCACCTAACTGCTTGGTATAATGACAGAACTCACAGCCTACTCCAGGAAAAGCATAAAATCCTGACCTCAGCCTTCTTTGGAAACAAGTACCTCAAGGCATAAGCCAGGGAAATGTCAATCTTCCTCCCCTTCATCCTGGCAGCTTAGGTTCTGGTTGCCCCTCCCGGGAGAAATGCTCTGGTCCCTCCTCTGAGGACAGCTCTCTTTCTAGGCCAAACTCAAGTCACCTTTGAGAAAAGCCACCATTCAATGTGGGACTTTTAAATATCAAGAGATGCCAAACAGTGCAGAAATCAAGAACTTTCTCTTAGTCAGAGCACTTCCATGCAAGAGGAAAATATGGCTCTACCCAGTGTCATTTCCAAAATTGATAAGGGACCCATACATCAGCAGTGCTATTTTGACACTCCATTATGAGTCATAAAATTTCTATTCAACACCCACTTCCTGAGCCCAGGGTATTATTTATTCCAAGGAATTGGTAAGAGGTCTCAACTAAGTGCAGGATAATCTGCCTCTGAAAATCACAGTTAAGAAAAGGGCAAGTTTCTTGTCATCCTCAGAAACTAATATGCAAAAAATAAATCTGACTAAGAACATGTGGGTGGGAAGGTACATGGGAAAGAGGATTTAAGAAAAACTTCACCCATCTTACCCACTCAAAAGCTATTGCTATGCTGCGCCTTTATTTCTTGGTTTCCTGTTTTTGCTTACAGTAGATAAAACTTGATGGCAATGATCTTAATCTTCTCTGTCAGCCTTCCAAGCTCATGATGGGGAGGGGAAGGGCAGAGATTGTTCTTGTCTTCAGGCGGGAAACCAAAGTTCAAGAAAATGGACTCCAGCAGCAGATAGAAAATGCAGATAGTCCCCAGAGGCTGCTGTGCATACATCTGGAATACCTCCAGATCTGGGACAGAGGAGGAATGCTGATAAGAAATCCAGTTGAAAAGAGAACACGTGGACATAGTGAGGGAAACAACACACACTGGGGCATGTTGGGGGAGGGCAGGGTGGGGAGAGCATCAGAATAAATAGCTAATGCATGTGGGGCTTAATACCTAGGTGATGGGTTGACAGGTGTAGCAAACCACCATGGCACATATACACCTATGTAACAAACCTGCACATCCTGTACATGTACCCCAGAACTTAAAGTAAAATCAAAAACAAAAAAAGAAATCTGGTTGAATATCTGAGAATGTTCCCTGACCTCATGAATCAGTAGATGAAAGATGCCAATAAACTTACAGGGGATTTTTCATTTACTTGGCTAGCCAAGGGTTTGAAATTCTAATATTAAGAATTCAGTCATTTCATTTATCCTTTCCTATATTTGTTTCTCTTTTTCTGGAGTCTTCTTAAAAGGGCAACTACTCATAGGAGGGATTATATACACTCACTAACATTTTAGTGTGATTTAATCTGTCCAATTTTTTCACTGGGTGTATATGAAGAAGAAAGGAAGAGAGAATGCATGCAAAAAAGTCATGCTTTCCTACATCCTAAAAATGGATTCACAATCATCTCTGCCAACTCATGAACATCAGAACGGGTGTCACAGGCTATAAAAACCTCCATTTCAGACAATTTCTTCTGTATTTTGGTCAAGGTGCCTGAAAGCTATTGAGTCCTTATATGTTTGGGGGACAGTTCATTAAAAAAAGTCTAATTAAGAAGTCCTCACAGTGCTACCTCCTCCCCGTCCAAAACCTACCACTATACCCCTTAGCAAAGATTATCTGAGCCTCCATGGCTTTAGTTGTATTCCCTCAGCCTAGAATGCTAAGTCCCTACTCTTTGCCTCAGTAGTAGCTGCTCCTTTTGCCTAGAAAGCTATTCCTTCTCATCTTTACATAAATAACACACTCCTGTCTCAGACAGGCCTTTCTTATCTAACGCATGTCTGCTCTAGCACATTGACAATGCATTTTCTTTATAACCTTTGTCAGCACCTGGTTTCATCTCATCATATTTGTCTCTTTTACTTGTTTAATGTTTTTGCCCCTCCATACCACCAACTAGAATTTCATGAGGGCAAGAATTGTATCTGTTTCATTCACAGATGAGTCTAGAACAGTGCCTAGTCCATAAGAGACCATACATATTTGTTGAATAAATGACTGGGAAGATGAATGACTGAGTCCCTACACTCCACCCCAACCATAACTGAATGCCCCATTATTACATTTTTTAAAATATTGCTCAAGAGGGCCATTCCCAGCAAGACTCACCACTAACCCATTCATTCATAGTAGAAGGAGCAAGCATCCTGGTGATTCTTCATACCAAGCTCCCCTGTTCTAAGTACTGTCTTCCTGGGCATGACTTCCAAGGGAGCAGAGCTAGAGTAAATTCTACTTACTTTCAACAGCCCCAAATGCAGTATCTAACAGAAAGAGGAAATACTACATCATAGTAGCTCACAGAAATAGAAAATCCTACATCATAGTACTGGTACTGACCCAATAATGTAACCATGGTGGTGTGGTGTTTTATCACAGCACTGGTTTTGGCCTCACTGTGCTGGGTTAAATTCTTTCAATATGTAGTTTTATGAAATCTGCTAGTACTAAGGACATAGTCAGGAAGATCTGGGGCAGAAAGCCAGGATCCAGAAAGCCAGCAATATGTTAAAGTAAGGGCTTAGACTAGGCAATAGGTTAGTACCTAGGCAAGGAGGTTGCCAGGGATCAAGAAGCACATGTGAACCCAAGCTCAAGGCAAGAAGGTGAAAAGCTATAGGCTCTCAGTCTTCACAACCCAAATCAATCTGGTACTCTAAGATATTCTAAGGTACACTAAGGATTCCCTAACGAAGGGTAAGGAAAAGCCTCTGGTCAAAAGAGATATATATATATATATATATTCAGAATTCTGAAGACCTGCAGAAACCAAACAGGACAAAGTGAGAAAAGGAAAAAAACTGGAAGTGCTAGGCTCATAGAGACCCAGATTTAAAGACCAATTCCTGTCCTGATCAGGAAGTTTCTTAGATGTTTCTTGTGATGAAAGAACCCTGTATGAGAAAGCAAGGAAGTGAATCAGCCAAACTTGAGTAGGAAGGATAAGGAACAGGGTGAACAATAAGAATAACGGCAAATTCTATAAATAGTTTTGTTGAAAATAGGTAAGCTCTGAGTCTAGAGAAGCAGGGGTGTTGAGGGGCAGGTGTGGGGGGGATTGTCAGAAGTCTTCAGCATGTAGAAACCAAAGGTACTATCAGTCAACACATGACTAGGTACCAAAGAAGGAATGGCATTGTAGGAAACTGGCTCTGCCATGGAACCCTGATGACCTCGCCACACATCCACATAGAGCACGCAGGCAAAGGCTGAACCACAGACTGAGTCTTGGTGGAATGCGTTGTGCTATTTCTGGAACATTAGAGGACTAGAAGCCTATAAGGAGCTGCTACAAGGCAGTCTCTCACTTGCTTCCCTCCCTCTCCTGGGGGGAGCTGCAATGAGATCGTTTCTCATCACCTCCCTGATTCTGATGAGGTATGGAGTTTTCTGCTATGCCCCCTTAGAACATAAAACCGCTTTTATGTATAATACATAAATGTACATTTAAATTTATAAAATATAAATTTTATATAAATATAAAATACAAATAAAAGTTATAAATATAAATTTATATAACTATATATTATGGTAAATATAAAGCTACAGAACATAAAACTGCTTGGAGGCAACCTGGAATAAGCTCCTCAGCAATGGGGTGTCCCACAATGGGCAATGCAGTCATCCAGCCTCTTTTCTTTCCATGGCATCCTTTGTAGTGTATGGGAAAAGGATCACAGGGATCTGGCACTTTAAGGCCTATTCTGCTTTCAGCTGTCTATGTAAATAATAAACTGTCCAAATCTAAAAGTGGTTTATTGTATCTTTACCGGTCAGATCAATCAAGCCTTTGCCTTGACCTTGTATTGTATGTGTGAGATTGACAGGCTTTGGACAGAAAGAGAGACAACCTTCTCTTGTACCATGACGTTTACTGTGAAGGAATTTCCTGCTGGGAAGTTTGGGCTAAAATATTCAGATATGTGTTAATCCCCCCTGAAGAAATCCCAACACAGTCCAAACCCACTACTGAAACCGAACTTAGCTCCATGCTGATACACAGCTACTTTGAAGCTATTGGCCATTTGCTACAGGGAGACAGGGCATTCCAACAATGCAGTCTTACAGGGCCCACAGCCATTGTCCCTATAGAATCACAAAAAGTCATGTCCAACTCTCACTTCAGGCAAGTCTCCACTTTATTCATCTCAACCCAAGGCCAACTTGCAAAGATTTATAGAAAAGATCCACTATGTTCTCTGTCTACTACTTCAATCTTTGATCTACTGGACATTCTTACTTAAGTCTCATGATTCTCACACTGTAGTGATGGCCAGCAAAATCCTTCTGTGTCCCTACAAAGGCAAGGAGCCCAGTACTGAACACTGTGGTTGGCATGTATAGCACAGTCCTGGACCTCAGGAATTTATATTCCAAGGAGAATGTCAAACTGAAACACAAAAACAAACATTTAACTATACAATATATGGTGCTATGTAATTTTTTAAAAAAGCACAAACCAGGGATTATAGAAGTGAAGAAGGGAAGGGAGTATTTGCTTCCAACTATGGGGATTAAGGATGACATCATAGTGGATATGTCATTTGAACTGGGCCTAGAAAAAATAGATAAAACGTCAATAATCAGAGAAGAGAGGATAATTGAGTAAACAGAAACAAGCAGAAAATACAAAAAGACCCTAGAATAAAAATAAATCTAGGAACAGTGGAGATTTTTTTTTAATTCTAATTATTTTCTTCAGACTAGTTTGAAATGATCTTTGCATCTATGAAATATCGACAAGATGGGCTGGGTGCGGTGACTCATGCCTGTAATCCCAGCACTTTGGGAGGCCAAGGCGGGTGGATGGCCTGAGGTCCGGAGTTCGAGATCAGCCTGGCCAACATAGTGAAATCCTATCTCTACTAAAAATACAAAAACTTATCTGGGTGTGGTGGCAGGCGGCTGTAATCCCAGCTACTCTGAAGGCTGAGGCAGGAGAATTGCTTGAACCCGGGAGGCAGAGGTTGCAGTGAGCTGAGGTCACACCGTTGCACTCCAGCCAGGACAACAAGAGCAAAATTCTGTGTCAAAAAAAAATAAAATAAAATATGGACAAGATATTACAAGCAAAAAATAGAGAACAAGAAAAATCTTTGGAATTTAAAATATAATTGCCAAAACAAGAAGGAATGGATAGTGAGTAAATGTAAATGAATATAAGGATAACCTAGTCATTCAAAATATTGAACAGTTAAAGGGAGGAGAGTGAGATGAGAGCAGGCAGGCAACAAGTAGAATAGTAATAACAATACAATTAACAGTAGCAGCTATAGATTACTTCGCTCCTACAAAGTGATAGTTGCCTTACATATAGTACTTCATTTAATAATCACAAAACACAGCAAGGTAGGTATTGCTAGTAATCTATTGTACCAAATGGTGACTATAATAAATAATGACAGACTGTATACTTCAAAATTTCTAAAAGAGTAGGTTTTAAATGTCTTCACCACAAAAAATGTATATGAGATGACTGATTTGTTAATTGGCATGATTTAATCATTTCACAATATTAACATGTATAAAAATATCACATTGTGTCCTATAAATATATAATATATACAATTGTTATTTTTTCATTTAAAATAAAACAACAAATAATAACAAAGAAACTGAGGCTCAGAGAAATAAAGGATCTTGCCTAATGTCAGACAGGTAGCAAGTGGCTAAGGTATGTTGGCCTCCAAAACTATTGTTCTTAACTACCTCACTTGCAGGAAAGCAGAGGGGAAGCAACAAGGTAAGGAAGAGGTTGAAGGTGTCAGACCAAAAGGTCCAGACCTTCAACCTCTTTATGTATAGAAACAAGGTCCTTGGCCAGGCGTGGTGGCTCATGCCTGTAATCCCAGCACTTTGGGAGGCCAAGGTGGGTGGATCATGAGGTGAGGAGTTCAAGACCAGCCTGACCAACATGGTGAAACCCCATCTTTACTAAAAATACAAAAATTAGCCAGGTGTGGTTGTGTGCACCTGTAATCTCAGCTATTCAGGAGGCTGAGGCAGGAGAATCGCTTGAACCTGGGAGGTGGAGGGTGCAGTGAGCCAAGATCGTGTCACTGCACTCCAGCCTGGGTGACAGAGTAAGACTCCATCTCAAAAAAAAAAAAAAAAAAAAAAAAAAAAGTGTC
>NC_037689.1:118176714-118190361 GCF_003255815.1 Theropithecus gelada | reverse complement strand
AAAAAAAAACCCCAAAAAAAAAAAAAAAAAAAAAAAAAAAAAAAAAGTGTCCTTCAGGAGTTGAGGAGGGATAAGTTCTCTGGAATGAGTTGGGAAGTGGCAAGGTGATAGAAAATCAGCTTTCCGGGAAATGGGGGACGTTTCTTCCTCCAAGACTATGAACACTGCCGACAGAGGACCCAGGGAGGTTGAGACACAGTGAAGCAGTAGCAGACATGCACCAAATGCAAGAGGACTTTGAAACCAATGCCAGCTCTGCCTCCAAGAACAAGCAACTTATGTCTGATGACTCATTTCCCAGGACAAGGCCAGCTCTTGGCCAGCAGCCACTAAGAATGCTGCAGCAAGGCACTACTCCACACTGGTAGGCGTTGTCACATCCGGACCACCTCCAGGGCACTACTCGGCACTGGTAGGTGTTGTCACACCCAGACCACCTCCATTGGTCTTCAGAAAGTGTGCCCAAAGTCTAAAGCCACCTTTGACTTTATGACATTAAACTATTTCATTCCATTTGGCCAATAGAAATGCAAAAAGGATGAAAGCAAACCGAGGAGGGGATATTGCAGTTCCAAATTGTTCCACAAAAATGGTCTCTAAATGCATCTGAGTCGGCTACTTATAAAGGACAACAAGGGCCCCAAAAAAGAAAGAGAGAGAGAGAGAGAGAGAGAAAGAGAAAGAGAGAAAGAAAGAAAGAAAGAAAGAAAGAAAGAAAGAAAGAAAGAAAGAAAGAAAGAAAGAAAGAAAGAAAGAAAGAAAGAAAGAGAGAGAGAAAGAGAAAAGAAAACCTGACCACCCAATCCTTAAAAATTTTTCAAGAGTAAAAGCCCCACAAGTCTGAATCCAAGAAACCCAAGGCGGGTGGCCTTTTCAAAGAGCTCAGTTGATTTTATCACCATCCCTAGTCTGAATTCGCTGCACATTTCCTCCCTAATCCAGGATGCGATAAGAAACCAACATAACAAGAATTCATCTTTCCCAGGAAAAGGTGAGCATCTCTGGGTTCAACAGAGACAACTGGAACCTAATTGCATTGCCTCTTTCAAAGCCTTCCAGTAAAAGTGTAAAATGAAAGAGAACTGAAAGAGGCTGCTTAGCGCAGCTACAATGTGATCACATTTTCTTTTGAAAAATGACACACCAAGTAGCTGCCATTTTTAGAAAATGGCAATTTCATCTGAAATCAGAGCAAGTGTCACTCTGCAGCAAAAAATAAAATCCTTGTTTCAAGAGCTTTGGAACCTGGTCCCCAAACAGCAGTATTTCCTGGCTATATTTGATTAATATTACACAAAGGGTAAGATGAAGGGAAGGTGGGTCTGGAAAAGGAAAAGCACCTTTGTGAAGAAAAACAAGTATGTGGCCTTCAGGGAGCTAAGCACATGTTTAATTTTGTGTTTTAAACTTCTCAGCAGACTGCAGATCTATAAAGGGAATCACTGAAAGTGAAGATAACGACGACTTACCCAGAGCATCATGCTGTTTTCCGCAAGACAGGGCGAGAAGTGAGAAAGCAAAATCTTTGCTTCAGTTACACAAACTCCCTCTCCTTTGCAGAGAAACTTGCTAGCTGAAATGGAGCCAGATGCTAATACGGGAGCCTCAGCAAGCAGCTATGTGCTTGTCAAACACTGACATCTACTGGTCAGTTCTGAAACGGATTCTTTATTATTTCTGAAAGACCAGTCAACTAGACAAAATAAATAAATTCCCTTGTGCTTTTTATTGGAGGCTTTTTCTCCTTTGGCCCTTTGAAAAACCTTAAACCATAATATAAGTTTTATCTCTGTAAAATATACAGTTATTTAATTTATATTTTGATTCTTTAAGTTATAAGATTGTTATTAAATAGGGCATGAGAGAAAAACGCAGAATATCTAATCAGAATTTGTTGAGTATAATAATAATTTCTTACATCCATAAAACACTAATGAGCTTCCAAAGCATTATCAGGTATATTATTATCTCATTAGGTATTCAACAACCCTGTGAAATGGGACGATCAAGACCATCCTAGAGACGATCAAGACCATTTACAGAGAGGACACAAAGGCCCAGAAAAAGCTAGCTAATAAATCCAAGGGCATAAAGAAAGTCACAGGTGATGCTAGTTCTAGAACCAAGGTTTTCCAGCTTATAGGCCAGGACTCTAATCATTAAGGCATTTATCTCCACATTTCCCCTTGTGGAAAGAAATAAATTACTCTCAGCTGGTGCATATAGAGAGAAAAGGCAAATCGGGACACACAAACACACACCCTCTTTCTTTTGCTCTGTACTATTAAAGTCCTGACGTGAACTAATGAGCACAGGGAGAAAGCTGCTGTGGATGAGAGCTACACTCCATTTTAGTACTTCAAGAAAGACTTGGCCAAAGCCTATGAACCCATTGGGCATTATAAACCTTTCTGTCCAGCATACCAGAATCAGCCACTACAATGAAGTATGAAAATTGATCTTTAAAAAATGCACTGAAATGTCATTCAGAGAGATTGAGGGCCAGTTATTTAATGCCCAGATGTATTCACCTTCTCCCAACCAGGGCACACAGTTGCTTCCTGATAATGCTAACAAGCTTCCTAATTATTATCAAAACTAAAGGTACATAGGGAACCTTGAAACATGGGAGGCATACCTGAGAGCAAGGTGAATAGATTATTAATTAAATTTCTCTCTTCTGTGGACAACTTAACAAAGGCATCAGAATTTTAAACTGGGACCTTTTATCCCCAGAAGAATTAGCTGGGTTTCTAAAAGAAAGATCAAATCATGGAGGCTGAAACACAAGTGAGTACTTCATAAATATTCGCCGGAATGAAAATATTGCCAGGTGGTTTCTGAAGAGGGCATGGAGTATCTGCCTTAGCGGGCCACCGCTAAACTTGTCCTGTTGCCACTTTGCTAAGGAAAGGAGGAACTCAAGAATGTTGTGGGGTTGAGGTGGTAGGGAGTTAAGAAAGACCAGTCGACTAGACAGCTGAGTAACACAAATCAACTCTCGGGGTTTAAATAGCTCTGTCCTGAAGCATCTTCATGTCTAGAAAACCAACATATCAACTTCTACCACTAATGTCCCTTTTAAAAGGGAATAATGTGGGTTGCCATATCAATGTTTTTTTTCTACTCCTAGGGATCCTGTCCCAACTCAGAGCCCTGACTTGACTTTTCTTCCCTACAAGACCTTTCTTTTAATAACAATAACAACAGTAGTAACAACTGATGCTAATTTACAGCAGGCACTATTTGAAGGGCTTCACATATATGAACTCATTAATCCTCACAACAACCCTACCAGGTTGTTACTATTATCTCTATATTCTAGGTATGTAAATTAAGTCACAGGGATTAAATAATTTAACCAGGATTGCACAGCTTCTAAGTGATGGTGCTAGAGTTTAAACCCAGGTCTGTCCAATTTCAGTGCCCCCTCACTTAACCTCTATATCAGTGGTTTTCAAAGTGCGGTTCCTGGACCAGCACCATTAGCATCACCTGGGAACAAAATTCTCAGCCCTCTCTCCCCACAACCTGCCCCCAACAGACTTACTGAAACAAAAACTCTGGAGTTGGGTTATTTTAACTTTACTTTTACAAGACACACAGGTGATTCTGATGTACATGACAGTTTGGGGACTCACGCGCTACATAATACCGCCTATCTCTAAAGGGTAGTTGGGGATATAGAACCTTCAGCCCACAAAGAGCCCAGTCAGGGTATTGCTTGATATCTTGCCATTTGCCATCTTATGATAAAACTGGAGCATGAGATGGTAATTCCATTTGATTTTGGGCTTAGGTTAATCATAGATGTTTGAGTATCATACCTTTTTCCTAGGAAAATTCCACATGCAGATCAGTAACAGTAGATCCATTTTTCAAATGCGGAAATCAAAACCATTTAAGTCATTGGAGAATTGGGTTTTGGAAACCTCATTTAGTCCATTTTGTCTCCTCCAGAAAAGTAAACACAACCAATTTGAGGCCAGCAGATAATTATCTCCATAACAATTTTTAAAGTATCTAGAGATGGAGTAAGAAAATAACGTTTGAGACTTGAACTGCAGAGTTGTAGTCTTTCAACCCAGGCGTCATCTGATCTCCTTTATTTTCTTTCCTCCCCAATGCCATTCTTCTATAGTCTTTTTACCAGAAGGACCCAGCTCAGCATTTTCCAAAGTGTGTATGTGTGTGTGTGTTCGCCACACACGTGTGCTGTAAGACTTTAATGCCCTGAGATGCTTGCAAGAAAAGGGTTACAGAGTCGAATCAAATTCGCTTGTAAAGGCTGGGCACGGTGGCTCACGCCTGTAATCCCAGCACTTTGGGAGGCCGAGGTGGGTGTATCACCTGAGGTTAGGAGTTCGAGACCAGCCTGGCCAACATGGCGAAAACCTGTCTCTACAAAAAATACAAAAAAATTAGCCAGGCATGGTGGCGCTTGCCTGTAACCGCAGCTACACCGTAGTCTGAGGCAGGAGAATTGCTTGAACCTGGGAAGCTCGGCAGTGAGCCGAGCTCGCGCCACTGCACTCCAGACTGGGTAACAGAAACTCCATCTCAAAAAAAAAAAAAAAAAAAAAAAAAAAAAAAAAAAAAATCAGCTTGTATTTATCGAGCATTTCCTGAAAGCCAAGTACTCTTTTAAGCACTTTGAATATATTAAAACCACTCTGATGTAAACATTACCATTATCCCCATTTGACAGATAAGGACACCTGGAGCAGAAAAAGATAAAACAGACTTTTCCAAGGTCCTATAAGGAGCAGCGACATAGCCTAGCTGGGTTCTAAACCCAGAAAGTCTGCTATCAGAGGCCCCCACTCATAACACCATGGTTTACTGCCTCTTTTTGAGAAATTCTGCAGATTTCATCTATAATTTTCCTCTATCAAAAAATATCTCCATATACATTAGCCCATTTGGAAGTCCCGCAGTAGAGAAATGTGCTTATATTTTATAACCCAATGTCTCCCAAACTTACTTGATCAGGGAATCCTGCTTTGTAACACCTGTTAAGCTCCCCAGAACAAAAGATCTTAAAAACACACTTTACAAAAACCTAATTTGGCCTGAGGAGGACCATTCTTTTGCCCAATTTGTAAGTCATTGTGAGAAGACAGATGGAATAATGGAGAAAAAAAGTATGTGCATGTATATGCATGCGTGTGTGTATCTTAGAACAGTGCCAAAAACAGAATAAGTGCTATATAAGTGTTTACTCTTGTTGTTGCTGGTGATGGTGGTGGTTGTGGTGGTGTCATTCTTAACACATATCTAATGCCTTTACTACATCTTTGGCTAATCTTGAAGGACAAGAAAGACAATTATATCATCATGAGGGAAAGAAGCTTATTTTATTTATCTTAGAGTACACAAATGCAATTGGTATCACTGACAGCAAAGGCATCATGCCACCATCTCAGCCTTTGCATGGGCAACACTTAGTAAGAGGGAAACACAGCATACCACCCACTGTAATACAAATGACTCTCTGTGCATATGGCTAATATTGGGCAGCTTCCCCCATCCCCACCCCACTTCTTGGAAGCTCCAATGTGCTTACCACCTTTATCCAATTTATTCTGGAAGTTCTGGACCATTTGCTTGAGTTACTCCAGTCAGATGGAGATTTGGCATGGCATTCAGAAACCTTTCTTTCAAATCTCAGTGCTTCCAGGAATGCTGCTTGATAGCACCGAATACTGAACTCGTAGTGTGTTGGAGCAGGAGGCAGGTATGAGGAAGAAGGCAGAATTCCATGTTTGACAATTAGAAACCTCCCATACTGAGGAACAGGAGCCAGAAGGGCCCCAGGCTATCTATATTGTGATCAATCTGGCCACTCATGTCAGGTTACTACCATAATCGATAATTCCCCAAACCATATGAAGCTACAGGTAAAAGTGGGATATTAATGATCATAAACAGCATTTTCTCTGGTTTTCCCCAAAATCTATCATTATGGTATCTCTGGGTTCTCCACCTATTTCTCATAACCCCCATGGGTTGTCTCAAGTCTACTCATAAAGAAGCCTTCTCCACTTTATGGACTTCCTAGACCTTTGCTACCTATACCACACCACAGGCACCTCATCACTGCTACCAGTGCCTACCATGAAAGATGACAGCATTAATGTTTGCACCAAGGATACTGCTTAGTTCCCAAAGTCTCCAAGGCCACATCAAGCCACTGATGCTGCCTTGTACTGCTCTTTAAACAATATGGCACAAGGTGCTACTGCGGTGCCGATTACTGGAGACTGGGTAGCATCTGCAGCTCCATGCTGCCCCTGGCATCACTGATGTGCTAATGCCTTCCAAGTGCCAAAGCTGAGTTCTGCTCCCTAGAAACCCCATGTGCCAAAGTTGGCTATGTTCTGAGCTAACTCTCAATTAGGTAGGCATAAAAGCTGTGCTGCCTTATCTTTCTTCCAATATCCCAGAGACCTTTAGAGAAACTACTGGGGTTTTTTGGGTTTTTTTTCTGTTTGTGTTTTATTTTTACTTTCAACACCTCTTTACCTAAGATTTAGACATAAATTCCTGGGAAACTAGATCGATGGGTAAATCTTAATGGTGGGCAATAGACTGTGCTCAGATTTGCCCCAACTCTAACAACTAAGTCTATATTATTGGACTGAGCATGTCCAATAGCATGTCTTTTATGTAGTTTTTTTTTTTTTTTTTAAAGACCGAGTCTCACTGTTGCCAGGATGGAGTGCAGTGGCACGATCTTGGCTCACTGCAACCTCCATCTCCCTGGTTCAAGCGATTCTCCTGCCTCAGGCTCCCGAGTAGCTGAGACTACAGGCACGTGCCACCGTCCCCAGCTAATTTTTGTATTTTTAGTAGAGACGGGGTTTCACCATGTTGGCCAGGACAGTCTCCATCTCCTGACCCCGTGATCCACCCACCTCGGCCTCCCAAAGTGCTGGGATTACAGGCGTGAGACACCGCATCCGGCCTGTGGCTCTCTTTCTAAGACACTCCTTATAGCCCATGAGGAAGTAGGATGAGGTGTCTCTTTACAGCACATCCAAAGATGTCTGAATCCTAGTGGAAAACCTAGACTTGGCTCTTACTAGGCTGTCTTCTACAACAGACTTTATTTCCAGCATGTCAGTCTTGCAAACCAATCTAAAAGACTGCAGGAAGATGCATTGGACTAGACAGCAAACAATCAGAATCCAAATTCCTGTTCTATCATTTATCAGCCATGTGATCCCTGGATAGGCCATTTAAACTCCATCTACTGCGATAATAATAACTCCTGTGCCTACCTCAGGCTTGTCCATTCAAGAAGTATGTATTAAGCTTCTTTCGAAAGATAAAAGGCACAATGCTGGGTCTGTTGGAGATAAAATGAACAGTCACAGATTTTGCTAGCTAACATCATACAAACTAATTATAATATTTTTAAGAAAGTATTAGTTGAATACATAGTAGTTGCCCTGCACATTACATATTTATCTCTTACCTCACAGAAACCCTATAAGATGTGCATAATTAAGCCCATCTTACAAATGCAGAAAGCAAAAGTTTAATGAGGATCATAGATTTGTTCAAGTCACACATCAAGGAAGTGGTGGATCTGGGAGTCAAATTCAGGTTTGTCTGAAGCCAGAGTCTATAATTTTTCCACTAGACCATACAGCCTCATGTATAAATAGCTATAATATGAGGTAGAAATTTATTCATTTCATAGGGCATAGATGAAGTGCCATAGAATCAAATGAGATGCATATGAAAGTGTTTTATAAACAGTCAAGCTGACACAGTTACAAGGTGTTTCTGTTATTGTCCTTAGAGTAAGTGCTCTATAAAATATGCTGGCTATAAAATTCCATCTGTAAATAGGAGTTAACCAAGTCCTGTAGAGGTAAAAAAGAAAGGAGTATTTAATTTCAGCTGCAACAGATCATTGGATGGCAACTGGTGCCTCAAATTCGATCACTCTTCTAAATGTTATTGCCCAGCATCTGTATATAGGCATGGGCAACCTATGTGAATGGATCAGAGCCCCCAGAACTCAATGGTACCATCTGAGCAGAATGAAAATTAGTTCAGCACATTGCAGCACGCTAGACAGGCCTCCTGAGAAGACATATTTGGATGGGCTATTAAAGTCACTTGATGAAGCAGGGCCTTGCTCAGATTATGTGGACTACTGTGATCACTATGAGCAAGACCATGTACCCCAGCAGGTCTTGCTGACTTTTTTTTTTGCATTGAAAAAGCTGACTTTTCAATGCAAACTGACACAGGGTCTCTTCATTGTGAGTTTAAGATCTAATAACCACAGCTTCCATTTACTGAGCAGCTACTGTGTGCCAAGCACAGAGCTAAGCACAGTTAGAGTACATCTGAAGTCATCATATTGTGATAAAAACTCATTGTATTTACCAGATTTAAGAACATGAGTTTTGGAGTAATACAACCCACTATCCATTCTAATTTGGACAAGTTAATTAACCTCTCTGAGACTCAGTTTCCTAATCTGTTGTTAAATAAGTTTACTAATATAGTAAAACAATACTACACCTATTACATATAAAATGTTCAATAAATGATAAACAATGTTGTTGCTGCTGTTATTATTATTAGATTTTTCTGTTGAAAGTCTAGAAAGTGGCATTCTTTTGACTTCTGGGAAATGGTACTATAAAGTTCATTCTAGGCATAATGGTTACTATTACATAACAAATTACTCCAAAATATATCAACTTAAACAACTCACATTTAGTATCTCAGGTTTTGTGGGAATCTAGACATGGCTAAACTGAGTCTCTGCTTTAGGGTATCTCACAGACCATAATAAAGTTGTTGACCAGGGTTAGGGTTTCATCTCAAGGTTCAACTGAGGGAGGATCTACTTCCTAGCTCGCTCATGTGGTTGTTGGCAGGATTCATGTCCTCACAGGCAGTTGGGATGAGGTTCTTCACTAGATATTGGCTGGAGCACGCCCTTAGCTTTTTGCCAAATGGGCCTCTCCAACATGGTATCTTGCCTCGTCAAAGCCAGCAAGAGGGAGAATCAGCTAGGAAGATGGAAGTCACAGTCTTATAACCTAATCACAGAAATGATATCCTATTAGTTTTGCTCTGTTCCATTTCTTAAAAGCAAGTCCTTAGACCCAGTTTACACTCAAAGAGGATTATACAAAGGCATGAATATGAGAAGGTGGGGTTCACTGGGGACCATCTTAGGAATCTGTCTACCACAGTGGGAAAGGTAATAAACATAAGAATCAAAGAAAAACCTCTAAAGGGCTTTGGAGTAGGAAATTAAGATTCAAAGTTAATTGTGAAAATAAGTATAGGCTATTAAGGCAACAATTAATAAGGAAAGATATTTCTATGTGTTTTGGAGGTTTTGTTTGCCTCAATGATAATTAAAGGATCATTTTCTTTGGTGAGTGTTTATTTTTCTTGAGTTCATTTTATAAAATATTTTAATCAATGATCATATCCATTTTACAGATGAGGAAACTGTGGCTCAAAGAAGTTAAGTAACTCGTTCAGGGTCCCTAAGAGCAAAGTTGAATTGGAATCCAAGTCTGTCCAACTGTAAAATCTATGCTTTTTTTGCTATACCAGGTTGCCCCCCCACACACACACACACACATACACACACACACACACACACACACACACACACACTCTTAGCAAATTAGTGTGATTTGTTCCAGGTTTTGTTCATGTTTTAGTTTTGTTCAATGTCTTACTTTTGACTAAGCACACATATCTCCTTCCTTTACCTCCCATACCCATAATCCTTGCCATAAACTTTGTCCCCTCCCAAACTGGCAGTACTTGTTTAGAAATTTAACACCAATTGTTTATAATACTCCGTAGAAGGATATTTTTAAATCAAACAAAACAGACATTTTGCAGGCATACATACAGTCTTCATTGACTGAACACCCAGTACAAACACATGAGGAACTAACTTCATTAGCTACTGAGTGGAATACAATACTTCATAAGACATAAGAGATCTCTACACTCAGGGAACAATGCCATATAGCATATACCAAGTGAGCTTGAGTCCCTCAAAGCAGACACTTCCAGATGAAGTCATTTCCTGTACAGATTAACTGCTTGACACTGCAGAATGAATTCTGTACTGCATCACGTTTTTCATGGTTATACAGAAAATCGTATGTATCCAGTCCTCATCTGTGGTTTGGCTAGTAGGCTTTCTTGGATCTTGGAGATGGTAGTATTTGCCAAGGCAGGATTTCTCAGTGAGAATGGAAACATCAGTATGTATGATATGCTTCTATTTATGTTTTAAGGGTATATATGGACATATATATGATAGTATGTGCTCAGATTATTTCTGGAAAGATATGCAAAAAAAAAAATAGTAGTTGCCTCTAGGGATGGAAACTGGAATATAGGTAGGAAAGGAAGACACTTCTCACTGTATAATCTCTTGTATAATTTGAACTTGCTAACATGTTTATGTATTACTTTTATACTCAAAATTTACTTAAAATAATTTTAAAGATTCAAAAAATAAATCAGGAGTTCTCAACTAGGTAGGCACATCAGAATTTCTTATATGGTTTTTGTCAAAATACACATAGAGTTTAACCTTAATAGCTGTGGCTCTGGAATCAGATTACATGCATTTGGACATCTCCCCCACTCGGCAAGACATGGGGCAAATTATTTAACCTCTCTAAGCTTCAGTTTCCTCCTCTGTAAGTGGTAGCTCTGTTGTAAAGCCTGCTTTCCTAAGAGCTGGGATGAAGGGAGGAGTTATTGTCAAGGCCTAATCTTTCCTGGAATTTGATTCAACTAGAGATGTAAGGAAAAAGATGCTCTGATCCATCATCCCACATTTCTAGATGGGAATAGGAATAAGTAATCACATTGTGTCTATGGATTTGAAATTAACAAGCAGTGACAAGACTTGTTTCCCTGAGGCATCAGTTACTATCACCAAACAGTCTCTCTTGTCTCTATTTTGGTTAAAAATAGGCCCCATTTATAGCTGGAAGAGGAAAAGTCTTTCCAGTCTTACTGACACTTTGCTAATGATGAAGAGTTGTATAACACAATTTGCTCCTCATTCCATGGGAATTGAAGGGCCCGCTTGGCTTTCTGATGTTAGATCAGAAAAAGGAAATGGAATGGCCTAAGAATTGGACAAACCTCCACACAGCTGGCCAGAAAAGTCCTAGGTTCCAAGTTACCTTTTCTGCCCATCTCTTTCATTTATGCTCCAAACCTAGGGCACTAAAATTAATCCCTGCCTCATTATTCTAAATGAGCTTTCACTCCTTTTACCAGGCTACAGCACACCAAAATACTTTGTTCTAAGCATAAAGAAGAGAGAGAGTGGTGAAAAGAAAGCACTGATTGGATATTTCCAGAATTAAGAAAATTAGAGTCTGCTATCAATAAAAAGAATTTCACCAAGGGATTTATTTTTCCAACGTGGCCTAAAAAGATGATTGTTGTTAGTAGGCAAATGGAATACATGCTTCCTAATCTAGAACGGCACAAATTTCCTGAGATATAATGAATCCTAAATGGCAGCTTCCAGGATATGACTATGTTACTCCAGTATGTAGTTCTCTGGTACTATTTACTCCATTAAGAGTCAATTCTGAAGTATTGGGCATTATCCTGAAGTGGGGAGACTAGAGTGGCTTGTGGAAGTAGGACATGACCGTGGCAGGGACATACAGCAACATATTTCCATTTAAGGCCGAGGAATCAATTGGAGAAGATTTTACAAAAAGAAAATTCCTAGGTACTTCCTCAAATCTACTGAATCAGAATCTCCAAAGAGTGGTAACAGAACTTGTACAACATTAGTAGGTATATAGCTTATATTTATTGAGTATTTTCTATGTGTGCCAGGTACTGTGCTAAGCATTTTGCATGCATTATCTCATTTAATTCTCACAATAATTCTCATAAAGTTTAAGTAGTACTGTTATCACCATTTGCAGAGGCCCAGGATTGTTCACATTGTACTCTTTGTTAAGCATCTTTCCTCAGTGTTCTCCTTCGGTCAATTTGGAAACAAACGCTCCTCTATATGGCTCGAATTGTTGGTTTATTTCCCCTCTAGCTTACCCATCTTATGGTACTGCTTCCTTGGTGGAAATAAAAGTCTGTTCTCAACTGAAAACCAGACAAGATCCAAGCCCACAGTCCTGCTTGCCTTGTACTGCTTCCCCATCTTGCTCACGGACCTATAGAACATAGAAAGACTGCTTTGAAAATTAGATCTGAAATCGTGCCACTGTACTCCAGCCTGGCAACAGAGCAAGACTCGGTCTCAAAAAAAAAAAAAAAAAAGATCTGGAAAGAAATTCTCTCTTTCAAAGTGCAAATCATTCAACAGAGAGATAGTGGAGGCCATAAGATAAGACCATCTTTTGAAGGCCAAAAGGTCTTCTCAGTTTTAAAACAGCAATATATGTCAACTTCCACAACTAGTTAATTATAACAATAATAATAGCTAAAATTCATTGAATATTATGTTTCAGTCACTGTACTATATACTTTAAATTTATTATCCCATTT
The DNA here is from genome assembly GCF_003255815.1 of Theropithecus gelada. Lineage (NCBI taxonomy): Eukaryota > Metazoa > Chordata > Mammalia > Primates > Cercopithecidae > Theropithecus > Theropithecus gelada. Next base: position 118,177,809 of record NC_037689.1, on the reverse strand, counting down.
AATCCTCAATATAACCCTATAAGGCAAGTATTAGTATTATCCCCTACTTTATGGGTGAAAAGACTTAAGGCCCAGAAAGGCAAAATGATTTGCCAGAGATCACCCTGCTATTCACTGATAGAACTGGGACCAAATCCAGGTCTGTCTGACTACAAATCTCATATACTTAACCACTTAATCCATAATGTCAGGACCAAAAGAAGAAATATAATTTGACTTGTCTTTAATTTTGTGTGTGTGTGTGTGTGTGTGTGTGTGTGTGTACATCTGAAAAGAAAAGCATTTTCTCTTTTTTCCCTCAACTTTTAAGTTCAGAGGTACATGTGCAGAATGTGCAGGTTTGTTACATAGGTAAACATGTGCCATGGTGGTTTGCTGCACAAATCATTCCATCACCTAGGTATTAAGCCCAGCATCCGTTAGCTACTCTTCCTGATGCCCTCCGCCCCCCTGTGCCCCCCAACAAACCCCAATGTGTGTTGTTCCCTTCATGTATCCATATGTTCTCACCATTCAGCTCCCACTTATAAATGAGAACATGTGGTGTTTGGTTTTCTGTTCCTGCATTAGTCTGCTGAGGATAATGGCTTCGAGCTCCATCCACGTCCCTGCAAAGAACATAATCTCATTCCTTTTTATGGCTGCATAGCATTCCATGGTGTATATGTGCCACATTTTCTTTATCCAGTATATCATTGATGGGCATTTAGGCTGATTCCATGTCTTTGATATTGTGAATAAGCATTTTATTTTCTAGTCTACTTGACCATAGGAAGCAAAGACTGTAAATTAGTTGAATTTTTAAAAAGGACTGCTTTCTCAGAAATTTCCGATAGTAGCTTTGTGGCCTGACTGATATGACAGAAAGTCAAGATTGCAAATAAGTGTGTTAAAACTATTGTTCTGGCCAGGCGTAGTGGTGCATGCCTGTAATCCCAGCACTTTGGGAGGCCAAGGTGGATGGATAACTTGAGTCCAGGAGTTCGAGACTAGCCTGGGCAACATGGTGAAACCCTGTTTGAAAGAAAGAAGGAAAGAAAAGAGAAGAGAAGGGAAGGGAAGGGAAGGGAAGGGAAGGGAAGGGAAGGGAAGGGA
>NC_037689.1:118162688-118176704 GCF_003255815.1 Theropithecus gelada | reverse complement strand
GAAGGGAAGGGAAGGGAAGGGAAGGGAAGGGAAGGGAAGGGAAGGGAAGGGAAGGGAAGGAGAAGGAAGGGAAGGGAAGGAGAGGGAAGGGAAGGGAAGGAGAGGGAAGGGAAGGAGAGGGAAGGAGAGGGAAGGGAAGGGAAGGGAAGGGAAGAAGAGAGAAGGAGAGGGAAGGAAGGAGAAGGAAGGAAGGAAGGAGAAGGAAGGAAGGAAGGAAGGAAGGCAGGCTGGGAGGGGGGGGAGGGAGGGAAAGAAAGAAAAAAGAAAAAGAAACGGAAAGAAAGAAAGAAGGAAAGAAAGAAAGAAAGAAAGAAAGAAAGAAAGAAAGAAAGAAAGAAAGAAAGAAAGAAAGAAAGAAAGAAAGAAAGAAAAGAAAAGGAAGGAAGGAAGGAAGGAAGGAAGGAAGGAAGAAAGAAAGAAAGAAAGAAAGAAAGAAAGAAAGAAAGAAAGAAAGAAAGAAAGAAAGAAAGAAAGAAAGAAAGAAAGAAAAGAACTATTGTTCTGTTATCAAGCGGTATAAAGGTGAAGTAATTTCTTCCTCCAAAGTTCACATCCGAGGTGTTACCCAGCACCCAATTCATTTCTCAGGAGGAGAATCTCATTGTTAATATCATCCCCAAAGCACATATTTCTACCTTGATAGCATAGATAGCCAGCTCTTCTAGCCCAAATGATTACATACAGAGCAGCAATTCTGAAACCCTATGCCCTACTCAGAGATTTTCCAGTTCTCTCCCTTCCTTTTAAGTAGATATCTTGAAAATGCTCCCACAAATACATTTTTAGTCCCAAGAAATGCAAAGACTTTTCCCCTACCACCTATAATCAAATTGTCTCAGTAATAAAGGCCTTTGTCAATACATGCCACTGCTTTTGGAGTGGAATGCAGAAGCCTAGAATCTATCCCCTTGCAGCCCGTGAGTCTGTTTATATTGAGGACCCACAGATATGGCCTCTCTGAGAGATAGGAAAGAGGCACAGAGTTCTCAGCAGTATAGAAACACTTCCCTTTCAAGCTGCTACCGCCTATCCTCTAGGTGGTTGAGCTATCAGAGATGGGAAAGGGAGGTGGCAGGTGGATTAGGTATGAAAGAACTATCTTTCCCATTAGAGTCAGCAAATGGAGAATCCATGCCCATTGCAACATAAGGCTTAAGTACTCTCTACATCTTGGTCTTTCACTCTGAGACTTTCCTTCTCACCCTCTTTAGTGTCTTTCCACATGTTCCTACCACACACACACAGTGACATACATATACGTCCTGCTATACCACCTCTGCCTATGGTTTACTCTGTCAATCTGACTTCCAATAAGCCAGTGCAATTACATAGAAACACCCCAGGCATAGGTTTACATTTGCTTACAGAATCAACTGCATGTCTCTGTAACTACACACACAAACCTCCTATAGGCACACCTCAGTTTTCACCAAAAGATACTCCTGAAAATTCAGTAAATATCAAAATTTTATGATGGAAGCCAATTTAAATTCTAATTCAAATGACTTTCCTAAATCACTTTTACATGTACAAGCATTTGTTATAATAAATGTAATTGATGGTGGGCACAAAATCAAATAAAACATCGGTAAAGATACCTTATAAACTGTAAAAAATTAATAAAGGTGATATGGTTTGGCTGTGTCCCCACCTAAATCTCATCTTGAACCGTAGTTCCCATAAACCCCACCTGTCATGGGAGGGACCTGGTGGGAGGTAATTGAATTATGGGGGTGGTTTCCCCCATGCTATTCTCATGATAGTAAGTTCTCACAAGGTCTGACACTTTTATAAGGGGCTTCCCCCTTTGCTCAACTCTCATTCTTCTCCTTCCTGCCACCCTGTGAAGAAGGACATGTTTGCTTCCCCTTCTGCCATGATTGTAGGTTTCCTGAGGCCTCCCCACAGGCCATGCTGAACTGTGAGTAAATTAAACCTCTTTCCTTTATTAATTACCCAGTCTCAGGTATGTTCTTATAGCAGTGTGAGAACCGACTAATACAAAAGGTTAGTTGTCATCATTGTTCACTAAGCACACAGGGGTGATAATGAGTACAATTTAAAGGGTCCCACTGTAAACTATTTTTATAACATGACTAATTCTTCTTTACTGTGAATGTTTATACAAATTGATTAGAAAACAGTGGGTATCATGTCTTCTTACCTTGGAGCAAACCTACTTCCATAAGACTCTATGATTGTTCTTCATTTCTATTATATCCAAATTAGATTAGTATTTTTTTAAAAGCAGTAATGAATGTCGCATTAAAAGAGCACTGAATGAGAAAGGGTTTCAATTCTCTCTCTGTCATTACTTAGCTGCTTTTAATTGCTCCAACTTTCTCATATGTGTTAAAAAGTGGTCATAACATAATCCTGCCTGTTTAATACGGTTATTGAAAAAGATAAAATGAAATAATATATGTGAAGACAAAGCTTTATGAAGCATAAGGCAGTGTGATGTGCAGATGTCTTAGTCTGTTTGTGCTGCTATAACAGAATACTATGAAATGGGCAATTCATAAATAATAAAAATGTATTTCTTACAGTTCTGGAAGCCAGGAAGTCCAAGATCAAGGTGTAGGCAGCTTGGTGTTTGGTGAGGGCCTGGTCTCTGCTTCTAAGATAGCACCTTTAATTCTCTGTCCTCATATGGTGGAAGAAATGGAGGGGTAAAATAATAACTAGTTCTCTCCAGCCCTTTTATAAAGCACTAATCCCATCTATAAGGGCAGACCCCCTCATGGCCTAATCACCACCTAAAGGCCTCACCTCCTAATATGATATCATTGGAGATTAAGTTCTAACATGAATTTTGGAGGGGATACAAACATTCAGACAATGGCAGCAGAATTCTACAAAGATTTCCAAGATTTGGGCCCATAGGGTATACACACTATCTCCCAATTATTCAGTCCAACACTAGGTGCAGCAGTAAGGGGATTTTGCCAATATAATTCAAGTTCCAAATTAGTTGACCTTAAAATAGGGAGATTATCTGAATGAGCATGACCTATCACATGAGCCCTTTAGGTCTGTGATTTAAAATACAAGAAGATACACATTGTTTGCCTATATCAAAATATCTCATGTACTCTATGAATATATATACCTACTGTGTACCCACAGAAATTAAAATTTTTAAAAAATTCACTTTGAGAGGCTGAGGTGGGCGGATCACGAGGTCAGGAGATTGAGACCAGTGTGGCCAACATGGTGAAACAACCCTGTCTCTACTAAAGATACAAAAATTAGCCAGGCATGGTGGCCCGTGCCTGTAATCCCAGCTGCTCAGGAGGCTGAGGCAGAAGAATTGCTTGAACCCAGGAGGAAAAGGTTGCAGTGAGCCCAGATCGGGCCACTGCACTCCAGCCTGGCAACAGAGCTAGACTCCGTCTCAAAAAAAAAAAAAAAAACACAAGAAGTCGACATGCTATTGCTAGCTTGAGGGTGGAAGGGGACCATTTGATAAGAAAACACTCTCGGAGCTGAGAGCAGTCCCCCACTGACAGACAGCAAGGAAACAGAGACTTCAGTATTACAACAGAAAGGAACAGAATTTTGCCAGCAACCTGAATGAGCATTGAAACAGATTTTTCCTCAGAGCTTCTAGATAAGAGCTCAGTCTGGCTGAAACCTTGATTTTACCCTTTGAGATTCTAAGCAGAGGAACAAGCTGAGCCACACTGTACCCAGACTTCTGGCCTAAAGAACTATGAGCTAATAGGTACATGCTGTTTTTCACTGCTAGGTTTGTGGTAATTTGTTATGCAATAATAGAAAACTAATATAAGTGACATACAGCTACCAAGCATTATTTTCTGCCAGCCATAAGTAGAAAGAAACACTAATTTTGGAGTTAAAAGATCTGAGATTAAATCTTAGATCTTGGCTGTGTAACTGGACACATCACTTAACCTTTCTGATTCTTTTTTTCCTCACTTATAACACAGGGATAATCTATATTTATTAGGATTGTTGTAAAGATTAAATGAGGTAACACAAAAACCTGCTAGCATCATGCCTGGCATATAGCAGATGGTCTATAAATTTTTTCAATAACATTTCATAAACTTGTATATTTATTTATTGTGCCCACTTTGTGCTAGGCATCATGCTGTGCCCTTGGGATACAAAGACATTTAAGACATGGTCCACGCCCTCAAGGAGTTTAAAGTATAACAGAGACAGATTAGTAAATCAGCAATTTCTATACAGAATGATCACTGTTATAATAGAAAGTCACAGATGATATTATGGAAGCAGAGAGAAGGAACAACTTGATCAGGCTGGGGGTTCAAAGAATGTTTCTCAGAAAAAATGATGCTTAACTTGCAGTTTAAAGTGCTGATTCTCAAACTTGAATGCACAGTGTAATCACCCATGGAGCTTTAAGACATACCAATATCTCCCCACCCCACCAAGAGATTGTGATTTAATTTATCTGGGGTGTGGCTTGGGCAGGGAAAACCCTATGAAGACACAGCATGTGCAAAAGCCCCAAGGTATGAAGCTGCATCAATCAGGAAACTACAAAGAGTTCCATACAACAGGCATGAAGGGAGGTGTATCAGGGAGTGGTGGTACATGTTACTGAAGAGCAGCCAGATTATGCAGGACCCTGTATGCTAACGTGAAGAGTTTGGAATTTACACAGAGGGCAATAAGAAGCCATTGAAAGATAGAGAGATGCACGATCAGATGTCTTTACATTTCTAAAAAAAAAAAAAAATTTACTCTGGTTACCATGTGGAGGACAAGTGATTGAGAAGGTATCAGACAGGTGAGGGACATCAGTTGAGAGGTGTTCTAGTAAACCAGGTGAGAAATGAGGACCACACCTAAGACAGTGCACTGAGGATGGAGACTGAGTCAACAGGACAGATTCAAAAAATATCAAGGGAGTAGAAAAAAAAGACTTGATGACTTACTGAATATCAAAGATGGAAGAGGGGAGTCATTTGTGTATATATGTATGGGGTGGGGACATTTAGGGTGAACATAGGCTGGGATACAGATATGTCTAGGTATACCTAATAAACTAATATAGCCAAGCATCAGTTCCCTGGGTCCTGTGTTAAGAAGTGTGAGTTATTGCTGTTAATATGATCTCATTTTCATATCAAGATAGTCATCTATGGAAACTTGCAGTAATCCTAGGAAGACTCCAAGGCTTCCAGCTTAGGAAACTGAGTGGACACATTTTAGTGAGAGCTTCCTTGGAAATTGCTCAAATTAATAATAACAGAAATCCAAGACTGTAAGTACAGGGAGGGTTGAACCTCACTAAGCTGGAACCACAATGCGATTTGGGGCCCTAGCTGGCTCTGGACCTACATGCTAGTGTTCCATTATTAACCCAACTCAGTTTTACTCTTCAGTCTGATTCTTTGTTATGCTACCAGATAGCAGATTTTTGTGTGTGTGTGGAAGCAGAATGATATTAACATATTAATCATAATAGTTCCTATCCCATTATTTCCTGTTATCATTACTATTTTCCCATTCCTCCCACTCATACCAGAGGACTCCTTGGACAACAGAGAAAATGAAGCAGATGAGAAGCAAAATCATTATATGCTAGTGGGAATCCCTGTGCCCTACAAGTCTGAGCCAATTTCTTGGGGAAAAACATAAAGCCAAATGAATAGGCTGAGGGGGTTCAAAAGTAAACTGGACATGTGCCTAACTTCTTGGGTGGAGCTCAGAGAAGTGGTAAGCCCTGCAGAGTTATCCCTCACCAATATGCAAAAGGAGCAATAGAGATGGTTGTGTCACATACCTATGCAAAGGAACAGAGATAGCCTCATGGAACTTCCCAACAGTGATGTGAGGAGCAGTTAGATGTACCCCTCTGGGTACAGAGGAGCAAAGAAATAGCTGAGATAGAGAGAGCTGAAATCAGAAAGACTTGGTGATCAGGACAATAATCTAACAGTGGATGGCTTTCTACCACAGTAGAAAGTGAAAACACCACAAACATAGATGCCATCTGCAGCTGGGATGGAGGAGGTTGGCACTCTGAATTCACTAAGGAAACCCTGAACTAACTGAAATTTAAAATGACTGAAATTAAGTTTCTGCCAACCAGCCAAATGGAAGCTGAAAACAGATATAGGAAACAAATACATTATATTTTATAATAAGTTACATAATAGGGACTGAGATTCCTATCCAACTACATTTACTTTAAGTTGAGGCTCTTTGTGAAGGAAGAAATCTGATTGTGCCAGTTCATATTGCATGCTAGGCCATGGGGTCACTAGCCAATTAGGAGATTACTGTCCTTGAAGTAGCAGGTGCTCTTTCCAGATCCAATAAGGAAAAGCAGTACTGAAATTATTAGTTGAGGCTGATTATTAGCAGATTGCTCTAAAAGAAATCTCAGTGGCTTAACATAAAATGGCTTAATGGTTTATTTCTCACACATGCTATAGTCTAATATGGAACATGGAGTGGTGTGGATGGCTTTGCACCATGCAGTCATTCAGATATCCATGCTCTTTCCATTATGTGCTTTCTGCCATCTTTTAGGGTCTCTGGGTCTTCCACTGGATCCTCTTTTTCTGGCAGGTTAATGTGCCAGGCCTAGAAGTGGCACTAATCATTTTGGCTTACATTCCATTGACAAGAACTGTAATATAGCGCCATCTAGGAGCAAGGGGGCAGAGAAATGCAATCTGGTGGTATACTCAGGAAGAAGAGGAGAAGACAGACATTAGTGAGCCCTAGTTGTCTCAACCAGGGAGGTGAGGACTGAGGAAGGGTCAAGCTAGATGGCGGTAGTCATTTTCCTTTCGCCTCCCCAAAATGTTCTGTACAATGCTTTTCACTAATGAGTAAAACTTAGAGAAGTTCCTGGAGTAACATCTGTTTTTAGACCAGAAGTTTCCAGAATAGATAATTAATGCTATGGAAAAGATAGGAGGAAGTGAAGTTCCTCAGTTTACAAGTTGCCTACCTGAAGGCTTCAAATAAGAGGAAAAATGCTTGAGAAACTCACTCTGAAGACTATTACATAGGTTGATTATAGCCATAATGACCCATAAAGCTTAGAATTTCATACTGTGTCAGAGCCTCCAGGTATGGAGCATTCTTGAATCTAATTTGTATTCTATCCAAAAAGTAAGAGGCCAACCACCAACAAACCAACTAAAAAACCCACCCAGTTCCCTTGACACACTTTACTCTTAAGGGAATATGGACAGAAACACTCAACTCAAAGTGAACCCCTTAACTCAAATTGAGCCCCTGAAATCAAATAAATTAATATCTATTGGCCTTGTATAAATTCCTAATAAATAGTTTACATTTCAAACTCTGTTTCAGCAACTGCTTCCACAGAATCCAAGCTACAACATCAGACCAGGTCAGTTCAGTGACAGTGCCAAGTGTGGTTAGTGCAGAAAAAAGCAAGTGACTTATGGGGCACTTGGTCAGGGCTCAGGGTCACTGCTTGAATGGCTGCCAAAAGACAGAAGTTTGATTTTCCCTGGCTACAAGTCTTTGGCACTGAGAACTATATAGATTTGTTGAGGGCCCTGAAACTGAAGACAAATCTGATGACAGAAAGACAGAAGAAGGAGACCTTACCTTATATTGAAATATTCATCAATATAGAGGCTTAGTTAAATGAATTAGGATGCACTGCTACACCAGAATGATCCACAGCCCTTAAAAAGAAAGAGACAAAAGTACATTTGCTGACATGAGAGAACGACCAAAATATATGGTTATCTAAATTTTAGAAAGCAAGTTTTAGAAAAACTTTTTTAATATGACACCATTTTTAAATTAATACAATGCAGTCACATTTTAAATAAATTAGAATTATAAGAATTTGAAATATTGTGATATAAAATATTTTAGCTTCAGTATATGTACAACATTTGAAATAATGCAAGTCTTCCCAAATTAAAATGTCACTAAGAATCACATAATTTCAAAGCTGGAAATCTAAGTGAACTGTAAGCCATGTTTACACTATTGCCACATGGTGGCACCAGTTTAGCTGACAAACAGAAATTCTGGCCTGCCTTTGTCAAGGCTGGTTTTGAATTACGCAAATATCTAATTATGTGGAGCCCTCAGGAACACATTCCTTGCATAAAACACAGCTGCCCTGAGTACTGGTAGGCAGAACATCCGGAGGAACAGGTACCAAACTTAACCGTGGTCATCTCTGGAGAGTGGAAGTGGGGAGGGTGACTGTTGCCTGTCCATGTTTATATACTTACAATTTTATTATATTTATATTCAGTAAGAATGGGAAACAATTTCTGATTAAAATAAATGCCTTTGGATTCTTAAGCAAAATCCCAAGTGTATTTCAAATGCCATGCAAATGTCAGACAGCACACTAGGCAAGAGAAGAGGCATGACATCCTTTGGCCAGACATCTGGTGCTCCATATGAAATAGAGTAAAAGCCAAAGGAATGTGAATGCCTCAGCCATTCCAGCCCTAGCGATGTCTTCATCATGTCCACGGTTTTTCCCAGGCTCCCTCAGCACAGCAATCTTTAGCCCAGCAATCATGTATGTAGCCACTGGGCAGCATAATCTTACCCCTCCCCCTAATTCTGATCCTGGAGCTTTCATCAGCCTCAAACGGCCCAGCGCAGTGGCTCATGTCTGTAATTACAGCACTTTGGGAGGCTGAGGCAGGCAGAACACTTGAGGTCAGAAGTTCGAGACCAGCCTGGCCAACATGGTGAAACCCCGTCTCCACTAAGAATACAAAAATTAGCTGGGCATGATGGTGCATGCCTCTAGTCCCAGGTACTCGGGAGGCTGAGGCATGAGAATCCCTTGAACCCGAGAGGCAGAGGTTGCAGTGAGCCAAGACTGTGCCACTGCACTTCAGCCTGGGTGACAGAGTGAGACTCTGGCTCAAAAAAATAGAAATAATAAAATAAAATTAATTAATTAATTGATAATGCCAAGATTGAAAATTTTTGTGGCTCATAATTTTGCTGAAAGAAGAATGGCCATCGTCTTTGCTCAATAACCACAAAATACTTTCATATTTAGATTCCTGAAAACCAATTCAGATGATTGATTCAATGATGTTTTGCTTTTCATTCCTACATCATCCTTTTTTTTCTAGTCACCTTTGGATACACATCTGCTTTCAGCATTTGTCCACTTATAAACTATATCAAGTAAATTTTCATGTAGAAACATAAAAGTCATACATCATTTTAGCAAAACAGGATGGCTCAGGTTCCTGTAACCAAATATTGCCTGATGAAGTCCTTCCTGTTGAATGACTAACTGGATAAGAATGCCATATTTACTTTTTGTACTTGGACATATACTATTCCCTCATAGGTTCTTAAGTTTGAAAAGTCATACCTAAGATAGACCCACAGTCTGAGATTTCACTTACATGATCAATTTTACCATCACCATTAGTCTAGAGTGCTGTCGTGTGTTTTGATTCATCTAACTTATCTAATCTAATAATTGGGAAATGTCTGTTCTCTGGGAACGAGTTGCTTCACCGAGACCTAGATTCTCTAAACTTGGAACCCTTAAATAATAATAATAACAAAAAATGACAGGCTGCTCCTTTTCAACTTTGAGTAGCTTCCCACATTGGTTAGAATAAAGCCCGATTTGTTACAATGGTGTCTAAAGCCCTCACAGTCTGCTACCTCATATTCCTCTGACCTCTAACTCCTTCTGGTCTCACCCTCATTCACTCTGCTTCAGCCTTACCAGCTTCCATGCTGTGTCTCCAATACTCCAGGCATGTTCCTGATTCAGGACCTTTATACTTACTAGGCCCCCTGCCTGGAACACTATGCCACAGACTGCTTATTACTTTCAAGGGAAAAAACTGTAAGCACACAGTAGAGAAATTGGAAAACACTTTTTGAAAAGATGGTCAACATTAGCATTATCAAAGGGGCAGATGGATATCAAGGACCTCTGTGATGTACTGAGATGGACATAGCACCACTTATGTAGTTTTCCAAATAGGGACACATAACCTCAATCTAACCATGAGGAACCATCAAAAATCTCAAAATAAGGAGTGTCTTTTTTTTTTTTTTTTTTGGAGACGGAGTCCCACTCTGTTGCCTAGGCTAGAGTGTAGTGGCACCATCTCAGCTCACTGCAATCTCCGCCTCCCAGGTTCAAGCAATTCTCCTGCCTCAGCCTCCCGAGTAGCTGGGACTACAGGTGCCTGCCACCATGCTTGGCTAATTTCTTTTGTATTTTAGTAGAGACGGGGTTTCACCGTGTTGCCCAGGCTGGTCTTGAACTCCTGAGCTCAGGCAATCCACCTGCCTCGGCCTCCCAAAGTGCTAGGATTACAGGCGTCAGCCACCGTGCCCAGCCTAGAAGTGTTCTATTTAAAAAAAAAAAAAAAAAAAAGATCTTATTCTTCAAAAATATCAATGTCATAAAAGGCAAAAGGTATGGAAACTTTCCAGATTAAAAGAGGTGAAAGAGACATGGCCAAAGGCAATACCTGACTCTAGATTGCATCCTATACTGGAGGGGCAAATAATGCTAAGAAGAATACTATTTAGTAAATTGGAAACATTACCATAGAGTCAGTAGATTAGATAAAATACTGTATCTGCATTACATATACTGAAGTTGGTAATTATACTGTGCTTATGTAAGAGAATATCCTTATTCTAAGGAAATACACATTGAAGCATTAAGAGGCCATGAAGATATATATGTTACTTTCATACAGTTCAGGAACATATGTGCATATATATGTACATACATATATAGAGAAAGAGAAGAGAGACTAAGTAAAGAGTATATGGGTATTTTTATTCTTATAACTTTTCTGTTTGATATTATTTCTAAATAAAATGTTTAAAAGAATAAAAATAAAATAAAACCCAATCATTCTCCATCCCTTATCTTGCTTTAGCTTTTATCATAGCAAACTTCACTTCTTAATTTTTATGTCATATGTCTCTTTGTTTAATGTCTTTCTCCTCTCAACTGAAGTACAAGTTCTATAAGGATAGGAATTATATTTATCCTGTTCAATGTCATAGTCCTAGTGCTTACAACAGTACTGGCACACAGTAGGTGGTCAAAGAATATTTATCAAGTGGATAAATACACAAAGGATAGGTGACAAAAGTAATGACATCATCTAATCTTTAGGGGCACTTACAATGTGCCACACCTTATTCTAGGCACTTTAGATACATCATCTTATTTAATCCTCAGAAAAACCATATGAAGTAGATGCTATTGTTATTCCTATTTATGGATGGAAAAACTGAGGTGCCAAGAGGTAAGTCTCTTGCCTAAGATGACATGACTAATAGATAAAGGAACTGATAGGTCTCACTCTGTCACCCAGGCTGAAATGCTTTGGCACAATCACGGCTCACTGCAGCCTTGACCTCCCAGGCTCAGGTGATCCTCCGACCTCAGCCTCCCAAGTAGCTAGGACCACAGACCTGTGCCACCAAGACTGACTAATTTTTTGTATTTTTTGTAGAGACATGGTTTTGCTATGTTGCCCAGGCTGATCTTGAACTCCTGGGCTCAAGCAATCTGCCCGCCTCAGGCTCCCAAAGTGCTAGGATTACAAGCATAAGCCACCTTGCCTGGCCTCCATAGCTTTTTTTCTTAATCCTTAAAGTGTATCTCTGCCCAGCCTTACTCTTGACTTTCCTTGCCTAGGCCTAGGACTGTGAGCCATAAATCTAGCTCTGTTTTCAGGGTCTTGCTGTTTACTGGCTGCCAGATTTTCCTGACATTGCTTCACTCTAGAGAGTTTCTGCCTACTGTTGGAATTAGAATCCCTCCCCCAACCCCTGACCTAGCTCTGCCATCATGCCTGTTGAGGCTCCTGATTACCACTTGCCAGACCTCCCTATACTGAATGAGAGACTTTCCCATCCCAGCTGGTATACAGAGCTCCTCAGCTACCTTTCCTGAGGCCAAAACCCTGCACGCATCATGACAGAAGATACACAGAAGAGTGACTTTAATTGAGAGAGAAAGGGCCAGAGGGTAAAATACTTCTGAGGAGGGCAGGCAGGGCCAGATTTAGTATTTTAGAGGCCCTAAACACTGAAAATAGTACACTGTACCCACGCACCCATCTCGTGTTACTCAACATAACATCTTAATTTTCAAAATGACACATTTACATGCATACTAAAATTCAAGTATTTTTTCTAGATCATTTTAAACTTTTATTTCAAAATATAGATTCAAGAGAAGTTCAAAAGGTGGTACAAATAGGTCCTATGTATCATTTACCCAGTTTCTCACAATGGTTACATCTTAGGTAAGTACAGTACAATATTAAAGCCAAGAAATATACACTGGTATAAAGTGTATGTAAGGTTGTCATTTTATCACATGTAGATGGGTATAACCACCACCACAATCAAGATATAGAATTATTCCATCACCATGAAGATCTCCCTCCCGACATCTCTTTAAAGTCGTACCTACCAACCTCTTTCGGCTATCCCTAACCTCTGGCAACCACTAATCTGCTCTTTATTTCTATAATTTTGCAATTTTAAGAATGTTATATAAATCAATCATACAGCATATGACCTTTCACGCTGCATGATTCATTCATATAACATTCTTTATAAAGCTCTTGAGATCTATTCAAGTTGAGTGTATCAATAGTTCATTCCTTTTTGCTGCTGTGTAGTTTTCCATAGTACGGATGTACCAGTTTTGGGCTATTACAAATAAAGCTGCAATGAACAACTATGTATGTGGCCGTAATTTCTTCATTTCTCTGGGATAAATGCCTAAAATGAAATTGCTGGGTAAATGATAATTGAATGTTTAGTTTTTTAAAGAAACTGTTTCCTAGAGTGGCAGTACTATTTTACATTCCTACCAGCAATATATGAGTGATTCCATTTCTCCATATCCTTTCCAGTACTTGGAATTGTCAGTATTTTTTAACTTTAGCTGTTCTATATTTCTAAATTTTTTTTTAGACAGAGTTTTGCTCTTGTTGCACAGGCTGAAGTGCAAGGGCATAATTTCGGCTCACTGCAACCTCCGCCTCCCAGGTTCAAGTGATTCTCCTGCCTCAGCCTCCTGAGTAGCTAGGATTACAGGCGCCCACCAACACACCTGGCTAATTTTTTGTATTTTTAGTAGAGATGGGGTTTCATCATGTTGGCCAGGCTGGTCTCGAACTCCTGACCTCAGGTGATCCACCCACCTCGGCCTCCCAAAGTGCTGGGATTATAGACATGAGCCACCATGCCTGGCCCCTTATTTACACAATTTTTTCACAAAATGTTGATTGAGATCATCAAAGTTTGTTAGTGCATGTGTGGATACATGCATATGAGTCTCTCTCTCATTTTCTTATCGGTCCCTGCTAGGCCAGTGATTCAAGTTTATGATTAGTCTGCCTTTTGGACAGATGTGCCTAGAAGGGATTTGTGTGTGTGTGTGTGTGTGTGTGTGTGTGTGTGTGTGTGTGATCAGAGGGATGGAAAAGAGAGATGGAGTGTAATAAATGAAATTGTGGAGTTTTCACCTACATATAGGAATTTGATAAGTGATAAATTATGTAATATTTCAAATTAATAATGGGAAAATAAATTATTTAGTAAAGAAACTGGGGGCAACTGGAAGGCTATTTGGGGAAAAAGGTTAAGAGCTGGTCTCTATCTCACTTCTTATACTAAAATTAATGCCAGATTTATCAAACATAATAAAATAAAACTACAAAAGACCCCAGTTTTTTAAAAGATGATTTATGATACAGAAGGCCTAATTAGTTTAAAAAAAAAACTAGAAAACATTAAGAAAAATATTAACAAATTCAACTACATAGAATTGAAAACTTTAATACATAAAAACATATACAGGGGGGGCGGAGCAAGATGGCCGAATAGGAACAGCTCCAGTCTCCAACTCCCAGCGCGAGCGACACAGAAGACCGGTGATTTCTGCATTTTCAACTGAGGTACTGGGTTCATCTCACTGGGGAGTGCCGGACGATCGGTGCTGGTCAGCTGCTGCAGCCCGACCAG
>NC_037689.1:118142825-118157811 GCF_003255815.1 Theropithecus gelada | reverse complement strand
CATGTTCTCACTCATAGGTGGGAACTGAACAATGAGATCACTTGGACTCAGGAAGGGGAACATCACACACCGGGGCCTATCATGGGGAGGGGGGAGGGGGGAGGGATTGCATTGGGAGTTATACCTGATGTAAATGACGAGTTGATGGGTGCAGTAGACCAACATGGCACAAGTATACATATGTAACAAACCTGCACGTTATGCACATGTACCCTACAACTTAAAGTATAATAATAATAAATAAATTTTAAAAAAAAAAAAAAAAACATATACAAATAAGAGTTTCATTATCATTCTTTAATGCTTGAATTTTTAATCAAATACAGGTATTCCTCTTTCAATTAGTGTAAAAAGTTTCTAAATGATTAAATTGGACTTTATCAAAATTTAAATATTTTCTTCAAAAGACCTCATTAACAAAATAAAATAATTAAGCCATAGAATGAAAGAAAATATTTGCAATACATACATCTGACAAAGGACATTCATCTGGAGTATATAAAAAACACAACTCAATAATAAGACAAAAAATCAATTAAGACATGGACAAAATATTTGAATAGACACTTCACAAAAGAAGATATAACAGTGGCCAATAAGTCCATGAAAAGATTCTCAACAAAGAAATGCAGATTAAAACCACAATGAAATATCACTCCATACCTACCAGAATGGCTAAAATTAAGAAGGCGGATGACACCAAATGTTGGCAGATGAAACTCTCCCAGGTGAGCTAATGTTTCAATATTACAATGGTAAAGACTTTTCCCCTTAGAGAGAGGACACCTCTGTTACGGAACAGGCTTCAGTCGTGTGTTACAGTGGTTTCTCTTCCCCTCCCCAGCTAAGGCCAAGAGGGCACCTTTCTATGGTCCTCACCTTGAGAACCTGGTGGGAGTCCCCCTTGGACTGTAGCCCCCAGGAGTTTCTAACTTCCACGGTAGCCCACATACAACCTCTCCAAGAAGCAAGTATTTTTTAAAAGTAATTTTTATATTTAGTCCTTATGGATAGATACATAACAGTCATCTTTCTCTAGCCCTTGTCTTACCTAGTTGAAGCTTGTTTGTCCTATGTCCCAGTCCTTCAGGCCCTGCTGAGTGACAAGAGTAGATTCAGTAAACTAATGACTAATGGTGGCATAATGCCTTCTCTCCCCAGGTAACAGATTTATATCCTAACAGGAACCTTAAGCCAAGCAAGAGATGTGTGGTAAGGATTTCAGGCCCTTGGCAGGCTGGGAAAGGAACTAATTTTCTGTGCCCCTTTAGTCACACTAGATGCTACCTCTAACTCTAGCTAAAAGACTGACTCTGACTATTCCTCACTATGCTACATTCTGTATGTAATTACAAAACCCCAACATTTCAGAAAGAGATAGTCTTGGTGAGACTAGTACAGTGGTTCTCAAAGTGTGATCTCCAGACCAGTCACATCAGCATTATCTGGGAATTTATGGGAAATGTGAATTCTCAGGCTCCACATTGTGAATCAGAAACTCTGAGGGATGGACCCAGGAATCAATGATTGAAGAAGCCCTCCAGGTGATTCCAATCCATGTAAAAGACTGAGAATCAAGCCAGGCACAGTGGCTCACGCCTGGAATCCCAGCACTTTGGGAGGCCAAGGCGGGTGGATCACCTGAGGTCAGGAGTTCGAGACCAGCCTGACCAATATGGTGAAACCCCATTTCTACTAAAAATACAAAAATTGGCCAGGTATGGTGACGTGCGCCTGTAGTTCCAGCTACTCAGGAGACTGAGACAGGAGAATCACTTGAACCCGGGAGGCAGAGGTTGCAGTGAGCCGACATTGCGCCACTGCATTCCATTCTGGGCGACAGAGGAAGACGCGAGACTCCATCAAAAAAAAAAAAAAAATGGGAATCACTGCACTAACTCAACATTTTTGTGTTACAGACGAGAACACTGAGACCCAGGTATCCAGGTTTACTGAGTTGATACCTGATAGAACCAGTGCCCTGACCCTCAATCCAGTGTTCTTTTTAATATACCACATAGCCCCAGAAACATGCTTGCCAACTACCAATGGAAAAGGTAGCAATCTCTTCCTTCCACCAAGAAAGAGCTTTAAATGTTACTAAACATTTCAGTAAACTCAGGATGGTTACCAAACATGTGGGATGAATCAAGTACAACCACATGTATTCCAAAGGTCAATGAGAGGCTCTTCCTGCTTTTAGCATTAATTTTGCCTCCATTGACATCAGAGATTCTGGATAACAACCGCCTCAGACAAATATTTGTAGTGTTTGGCCCTCACAATCTTCTGCAAGCAGTTGGCCAGAAGAAACACATAAAACACAGAACACAGATGTACCTGGTCTTTTCAGAAACAGCAAATAGACAGCCACCAAAAACTGGCTCCCGTGGGGCTCTGCGAGAAACAGCTAGCACCTCTGGCAATGGAGGCCAGTCACACCTTACTACCTTGGAAGCAGGGTAACTGAGTAGCCAAAGGATCCTAATTAGTGGAGCAGCTGGGAACTCACATACACAGGCAGAGCCAGGCTAACTTGGCAGCCTACTTCCTTAGATCATGTTGAGACTAGTTAATGTATATGAAAGAATGAGGGTCCCGAAACTATTCACCTGATGTCTTCGGCACTCCAGTGCCATCATTACCACCACCATGATCCAGAAAAATCCTAGACATAGCCCAAGGAATGGTATCTGAGCAACATTTACAGTTTGGGGAATAATTACAACTACAATGTGCAGGATACCATCGGGCAAAAGCAATAACTCAGGGTCAAATTAGCAGATAATCCACAAAACCTTTCTGTTCATAAATCATCACTAGAGAACAAGACTGCCTTTCAGAAATTAAGAAGTTCAAAGATGGGAAGATGAGAAAGGACGAACTCTTTGATCTTTCCTTCTCTTATCATCTTTCCTTTCCTCCAATTTCCTGAATGTAGGATTCTACAACTTTCTCTGACACTTCGTGGTATGGCTTGAATGTCTCCTCCAAAACTCATGTTGAAAATTAATTTTCTGACTGGGCACAGTGGCTCATGCCTGTAACCCCAGCACTTCACAAGGCCCTGGGAGGATCACATAAGCCCAGGAGTTTGAGACCAGCCTGGACAAGGTGAGACTCTGTCTCAAAAGAGGGAAAGGAAGGGAATGGAAGGGGAGAGTAAAAGAAAAAAGCAAGGGAAGGGAAGTATGAAGGGAAGGGAAGGAGAGGGGAGGGGAGGGAAAGAAAGAGAGAGAAAAAAGGAAGGAAGGAAGGAAGGAAGGAAGGAAGGAAGGAAGGAAGGAAGGAAGGAAGGANAAGGAAGGAAGGAAGGAAGGAAGGAAGGAAGGAAGGAAGGAAGGAAGGAAGGAAGGAAGGAAGGAAGGAAATTAACTCCCAATGTGGCAGTGTTGAGAAGTGGGGTCTTTAAAAGTTGATTGGATCATGAGGACTCTGCCTTTATGGATGAATTAATCCATTCATGGATTAATGAATTAAAGAGTTAATAGATGAATGTGTTATTATGAGAGTAGAACTGATGACTTTATATGAAGAGGAAGAGAGACCTGAGCTAGTACATTAGTATGCTCAGTCCCCCTCAACTATGCAATGCCCTGAGCTACCTCAGGATTCTTCGGAGATTTCCCATCAGCAAGAAGTCTCTCACCAGAAGCAGTCCCTCAACTTTGGACTTCCCAGCCTTCATAACTGTAAGAAATAAGTACCATTTTTTAAATAAATTACCCAGTTTTGGTTGGGTGTGGTGGCTCATGCCTGTAATCCCAGCAGTTTGGGAGGCCAAGGCAGGTGGATCACATGAGCCCTGGAGTTCGAGACAAGCCTGGCTAACGTGGTGAAACCCCATCTGTACAATAAGAAAGAAAGAAGGAAAGAAAGAAAGAAAGAGAAAGAAAGAAAGAAAGAAAGAAAGAAAGAAAGAAAGAAAGAAAGAAAGAAAGAAAGAAAGAAAGAGAGAGAGAGAGAGAGAGAAAGAAAGAAAGAAAGAAAGAAAGAAAGAAAGAAAGAAAGAAAGAAAGAAAGAAAGAAAAAGGAAGGAAGGAAGGAAGGAAGGAAGGAAGGAAGGAAGGAAAGAAGGAAGGAAGGAGGGAAGGAAAGAAGGAAGGGAAAAAGAAAGAAAGAAAGAGAAAAAGAAAGAAAGAAAAAGAGAGAGAAAGAGAGAAAGAAAGAAAGAAAGAAAGAAAGAAAGAAAGAAAGAAAGAAAGAAAGAAAGAAAGAAAGAAAGAAAGAAAGAAAGAAAGAGAGAGAAAGAAAGAGAGAAAAGAAAAAAAATTAGCCAGGTATGGTGGCGCACACTCGTAAACCCAGCTACTCAGGAGGCTGAGGCAGGAAAATCACTTAAACCTAGGAGCTGGAGGTTGCAGTGAGCTGAGATGGCACCACTGCACTCCAGCCTGTGTGACAGAGTGAGACTCCATCTCAAAAAAATAAATAAATAACCCAGTTTCAAGTATTCTGCTATAAGTGACAGAAAATGGACTAAGACATCTTGCATGCGTGCTTTCTTCCAGTCTTTCTTCTTCACCCCCTACTCCTTGTTTCTTCTCTTAGACTCACTCTTCTCCAAGTACAGTCCTCTTCCTGTCCTATGCTCAGGCATGTAGCCTGATATTCAGTGGAGGTCTATAGGTTGCACCTCTTCCTCACAGCAGACTTGGGGGAAGTAGGTACCAGCACTGTTTAGGCCTGGCCTCCACAGCTGCCAGGGTATTGGGAATCACTCAGTGCCAGAGCAAAGCCTCTTTGTCTTTTTAGCTCCCTTGTCAGAGGTGCATGCAGCAGCCCTGCAGCTTCCTTAGCAGGAAGTCCTCCTAAGTAGCAGAGACAGCTGAGCTACTGATCTATGTCTACCTAAGCCCCAAGGACTCTAGCAGCTTCTGTCTCCCCTCAGCCCCAATCCTCACAACACTAATCTTGAAGCTAGGCTGGGTTCTGACTGAACTTCTAGGTAGACCAGTGTAGAAATGGCTATTGTCACCATCTCTGCCTTACATCCCCCAGGACTGCACTCCTGTCATACTTTCCATAGGCAAAAAGCCCCATAGACTCCAGAAGATTAAACTTGCTCCCTTTTTGTTTGGACTTGGTGTTTGGATTGTTAGCCCTCTCACCAAGAACCTGGATTTTACGCCATTTTTTTATTCCCCCTAGAACTAAATGCAATACCCTGAACCTAGATTGGTTTTAGTTCTAAGCTCTCCAGCACTTGCTCTCAACATGCCCTTGTGGTTCTGTCAATACCCTGCTGGGGCTGAATTACAACCCCTTTTCCCCCACCTCACATTTGTTTTTTACTCCTCACTTTTTTCTATCTCCTCCCTCTTTACTTTTAACCCCACTCTGTAAATTCTTCTGCCTCTTCTCCTTCTGTACCTTCCTTTTCCTTTCCTGAATACCTCCTCCCTATCAAAATTAGTGTTTTACATGAATAAGACATTTAGTGTTTTACATGAACACATATCACATTTAGTGCTTTACATATCATATTTAGTGTTTTACATGAACAAGACAGAGCAATCACTCTGTGAATGGGATTCAGTAACTGAAGTGTCTCTTTTTGACCTTGACCATTTTACACAACCAGTTTTCAAAGAAAATGGATTAATCAAAATTGATTTGAATTTGCTGCCCCGGTCAGAGTCTCTGAAGTCAATCTTCCCATCACAATAATTTTCCATTTTAACTGAGGTTGTCAGGATGTTAAGACAGTCAAGGGTTCTTTGCTTCCCTCCGGCCACCAAAAAGCAATTTTCGCTAATGCTGGTGAGGATTACATTAAAATTGTGTAAAAGAAAGACATGACCTCTTTTTTGTCAGCTAGTGCTCATAAGGGCTATGAAGATGCTCTCTCTCAATGACTCTAGTGACCAAGGCTGACCTGAAATGTTATAAGTTCAGCCAGTTGGGAAGAAAGGAGGGCATTCACTTAGAATCACCATAATTCGTTACCATTGGTTGACTCATTAAAATTCACTGACTCCATTTCTTCCAAACCATTGTTCATGCTTCTTGAAATTCAGTCAAACCACCCATTTCAGATCTCTGGAAGTGGGAAGTCTGGTCCAAACTGATGCAGTTTAAATTGGTGATCCCAACTGATTCTGATTAACACGGAAGTGGGGGAGCACAGATAGATAGTGATATCTGTGAATTTGAAAAGGCTCCCTAGATAAATTATTTGATACATCCAAAACATCCAGCCCTCCAATACTATAAACTACCTTCTTAATTTAAAACACACAAGATGACTTTAGGTGCCCCCCTCCTGCCAATCATTACCAGCTGGAAGTCTTCAAGAGGCCTGTCGAAGGAGAAATGATAAGGTGAAGATCCTCTCGCCACATACTCACTTTTAAAACCCCAAAACATCTTACTTGCACATTGTATTCTTAAGTAAAACAATTGACCTCGGCAACAGAAGCGCCAACAGAACTATAATGCACTGATTCAATACTAGATCTTCTATTGTTATCTTTGACAAGAATGCCTGAAAATAATATTCTACGTGTTTCTAGGAAAAGAGGCTGTCTTGGCCTATTAAGGCTGCTATAACAAAATACCATTAAATGGGTACCTTATGAACAGAAATTTATGTCTCATAGTTCCAGAGGCTGGGAAGTCAAAGATCAAGGTGCCAGCAGATCCAGTGTCTGGTGAGGGCTCATTCTCTGCTTCAAAGATGGCACCTTCTTGCTGTGTCCTCACATGGTGTAAGAGACTAGCTAGCTCCCTGGGGTCTCTTTTATAAGGGCACTTAATCCCTTCATGAATGGGATGAATCTCCTTCCAAAAGGCCCCCCTTAATATTACCACAATGGAAGTTAGGTTTCAACACATGAATTGTGAGGGGACACAAATATTCAGACCACAGCAGAGACCATATGAGCACTTTTTTTTCAGTAGAAAAAAATCCCCATGTTTTCAAACAGCTACTTAAGCACCAAGAAAACCTTTCTCAAATTAGATCCCCATTTGCTCAAAGTCTTCTCTGTTTAAAATTAGCAGTGGGCAAACTGACCA
Organism: Theropithecus gelada; assembly: GCF_003255815.1. NCBI lineage: Eukaryota > Metazoa > Chordata > Mammalia > Primates > Cercopithecidae > Theropithecus > Theropithecus gelada. The sequence continues at coordinate 118,150,791 of NC_037689.1, read as the reverse complement.
CTGGTTTTAGTCCTTGGTTCTAATAATCTTATTTGCCCAAAGGATTATGGGCAGTGCACAGCTTGGGCTTTTCTATCCATGGGAAATAAATTATCACTCTCATTCCTAAACATTGGCCCTGATACCTGGGCTGGGATTCTCCCTAGGGAAGTCCTGTAACTTCATTGTGCATTAAAGTCTGTATATTCTTTTGTCTTCCTGCATTCATTTATTCACTCAAATATTTATAGAATGCCTACTATATGCCAGTCTGTTGGCTGGGTACTAATTAGAGAATAGCATCAAGCAAGATAGTCACAATGTCTTCCCTCAAAGAGTTTATAATCTGGTGTTTTCCTGGGTCACATTGTTATATTCTTGACTCATACTCCTTTCCTAAGCCTCTTACCTGTACCAGGTGTTTCTACTCTCCTCCTTGGACGAGTTGTAGGCATTAAATCCAGTCCATAGGGGTCTTCTGCCTTAACCCCATCCAATCAGAGCATCTTGATAGGAAAGTAAAAAAACCAGACAAGTCAATATCGCTCCTTAATCTAGTCCTATCTTTTGCCCAGTCATTATCTATCCATCCATACTCAGATTATTAAAACCCACATCACAGGAATCTGATGGATAGGTCTGTGATTGTTCCTTTGTCCTTTGTGTTCCCAGATACTCCCCAGTAAACCACTGGACTTGTATGGTGCTCTGTACATTCAAATTAGTACTATGGTCATATTACCTCAGACCTGTACACGAAATAAAGATATAGACATAATTCAAAACCTGTATCAATCAGTGTCCCGGCAGTGTCCCACACTCAAAATGGCTATTTTGGAGAGGGGTAAGGGTTAATATTAATAAATGGACTATTTATAAAGGTGCAGGCAGGGTAACCCAGGGCTAGGAAGAGGATTTGGAGATACTTTCACCATCATGGCCTAAGAAAAGGGAGACTTTTGATGTCATCCCTACAGGTCACCCTCCCAGAGTAGAGTGCAGGAGGGAAGAATGGAGTGAGGACCTGAAGAGGCAGACAAAAACTATCCAGTGCAGAACTTCTCATTCAAATTTTACAGTAATTCAGACCAGGGCTGAGATCAAGGTAATGCTCATTGATCCGGGAAAATCAGCTTTGTTAAGCAAATGAGTAGGCTCATTTTTAAACTATGAAAGAACTCATTTGCATAGAACAGTGAATGACTTTTTCTTATTTATTAAAATAGGTCTCACTTTGACACTTCGTTAGCATTAGATTATGTTATTAAATGTGACTGAAAAAAATGAAACGAGACTGCACTTACTTAAAACAGTCTGGATTTCAGATGTATAGCTAATTCTGATTGATTTCCTTGCACCCTGCCCCCCACCAAAAATAAAAACTGGGCATATCAAATTAAGGAGCTTCAGTGCTTAAAGTAACATCGTAACACTCTTATCAGTTAACTAAACACTGCTTTTCTGCAGTCCATTAGAAGAACCTAGTAACAAGAAAACAGGTTGATATTAAAGCTTTTACTTTAAAAAGTTAATAACAGTAAATGGACCCCATTCACAGGCTGCCATCACACAGCACAGACTCCTGACCCTCTCTCTCTGCCTCCATTTCTAACCTAGAACAGTCTTCCAAGATGGCTAGCAGGATAATGCTAAAGCCCTGTCTGAAGTCCAGGAATTAAACACAATAGAGTCCATGATGAGCAAGACACTGATCACTGAGAATGAGTCTCAGCATCAGACAGACTAACTTGGGCATTTATCAGCTAAGACACCTCAGATGAGCGGTTTAATTTCTCCAAGCCTTGGTTTCCTCAACTTTAAAATGGGAATAAAGAAAACATCTACATCATCAGTTGTTACAGGGATTGCAATAAGGTTATGTGTGTAAAACACCTAGCACAGTGCCTGGCACATTATATGCACACAGTAAACACTTTGACTGTCATACTCAGAAACAAGAGCCAATTTAAAGAAAAGGGGGAAAAAAACAAAGGTGAGAAGTGGGTTACCTTTCAATTAACTAAAATGTTACATTGCCCAGACTCCCATTCCCCAAGGGGTCCCATTAAATTCACATTTATGGTATTGATTTTTTCCAGGACAACAACCATTTTACACATTAAACATCTCTACCTCCTGCTATTTTACAGGTGGCTACTATAATCAGATCTCCACTCACATCAATTCAAAAGTCTTTATCTTTTTCCTCTGTCAAAAGCAGGAAATAAAGCTGGATAAGAGACCTAGGTCACTATGGGGGGATGGAAATGTATCTAAGAATCCTCAAAGAATAGGGCGGGAGGGGTATCTGAAGTGGAATAAGAGGCTTAAGAGGAAGAAATTCAAATTGCCATGGCATGTTTGTTTGACTGTTGATCCAGAGAAGACACATCTGCAAATGTTATACACACTGTCACATGTTAGTTACTTCCTTTTTTCAAAAGGCACAAAATCGTAGGTCACAAACCCCCCCACACACCTCTCCCCCTAACCCAACAAGGCGAAAGAATAGGAGAGTTCAAGAACACTAGGACAAATAATACTTCCCCAACCCCTGACATAGCCTCCCTTTTTCCATGCTTGCTACTCTATAATCTATCCTCCCCCCAGCAGCCAGTGTAATCCTTTGTAATTCAGATCACACCACTCCTCTGCTTAAACCCATCCAATGTCTTTTCATCTCACTCAAATTAGAAGTCCTAATCCTTACAATGGCCTACAAGGCCTAAAGCAACTTGCTTATCTGGTATCACTAACCCCATGAACTCTCTAACCTCATCTTCTACCTCTCTTCCCCTCACTCACTTCCCTCCAGCCACACTAGACTTCTTTTCCTAGAACACACCAAACGCACTCCTGAATCAAGCTCTTTGTCCTGGCTGTGACCTCTGCCAAGAATCTCTTTCTCCGGATTTTTGCATGGCTCACACCAGAAACCTTTTTCAGGTTTTCCTCATTGTCCCCTTCTCTGTGAAGCTTTCCTTGACCACCCTAATTCAAATTCGATCACATACCACCTCTGTCATTCTCTATCTCCCTTCCTTACTTTCTTTTTCTTCATTGTACTTATTGTCATTTAACATAACACATATCATATTACCTGATTGTCTGTCTTTACCATTAAAACATCGTACTCCATGATGGTAGGGATATTTGTCTCTTTTGTTCATGGATGTATTCCCAGGGTGTATAACAATGCCTGGCACATGATAAGTACTCAATATTTATGGAATGAGTGAATTCACCTAAAGTAATGGCCTTACCCTTTACGGCATAATGTTTAGAAAAAATATATATTTTTTTTTAAAAAATAAAGAAGTGGCCTTCAACCCTGACCATACATTAGAATCATCTGGGCAGAGGGCTTTTTAAATATATTGATACCAAATAATTCAGAATCTCCAAGAGTAGGACCCAGGAATCTTTCTTCGAAGCTATATAGGTGATCCTAAGGTGTAGCCAGAGGTAAATCCTGGTTTAAAAAGCCAAATAGCTCTTCTTAATAACAGCCATCTCTGGGATTACCCTTCTTAGCTCAATACTTGTTTGTTAAATGAAAGAATCTAGGTGAAATTAGGTTCCAATGATCATCAAGGGGAAAAAACCAAAAGGGACAGCTAGCAGAGTTGTGAGGCAGTATTCAGTGCGCTATGATTAAGAGGTAAGACAGAGAGGCAGTGTCTACAAATAGCTGTGCTTTCCTGGGGCCAACTTAGCTCCAGGAGCTGGCTTTTCATTTTAGAGGTGAAAAAACTGTATTTTATCAGCCCACAGGTGCGAGGTGGGATCTTCTTCATGACTCCCATTCACCAAACACACAAGAGATTGATAACACTGCATAATTATGCAACTGCATGACTAACTCATTGGTGCTCTAGCCCTGACATGGAGAAGAACCATACAGAGACGGTACACTGGATGCAAAGGTTTTAATTTAGGAGAGGGAGGTAGGAAGTTGAGAGAAGATAATCTGAAAGGGGCACCGCTCAGGTAGGCACTTCTCAGAGAGATGTGCCATCCATGTGACAAACATCTTTGGTCACTGTATGGAGCCTCTGCTTTGCCTAGGTTTTTAACAGTGTTTTAAACAAGTGTTTAGCGGTACCAAACACCTGATGGTGAAAGGAAAGGGGGCGTGGGGTGTGCTTCAAGTGGAGAAAAAATAAATTTGCGTTTCCTGCTCAAAAGGGGAAGCAAAAATAATGCATAATGGGAGACGAAATTTAATAACTACCATTTCTAATTGGGAACATGTTATCTCATTTAATCCTCCCCACAGCACTGTGAGGGAGGTGCTATTATTATTCCATTCTATAAGGAAGAATCTAAAGCTCAGACAGGTTAAATAGCTTGCCAAAGATCACAGAGTTGGTAAGTAGTAGAAGCAAGGTTGGAACTCTCCAAGGCCCGTGCTTTAACTCAGTTGTCCTCAAACTTTCTAGTACATTAGAGTCACCTGGGAGCTTGTTTGAATTGCTGACTGCTGGGACCTACTCTCACCGTCCTCCCCCCGCCCCCTACCCCACCAAATTCTGATTTGGAGGGTGTGAGGAGGGCCCAATAATCTAATGTTACAAGCCCCACACCTCCCCTGCCCTGGTACTTATGATGCAAGTGGTTCTTTGTGGGGATTCACAGCTCTTCTCTTTATGTGATGCCCGTGGAACAAGAAAGCTGCCTCCTCCCTCTTCACAGCACATCCAAACTCAACTTTAAAAGAAGCTTAAACCATGATTCTCTTGTGTTCTTTGATCATCTTCCACTTCCTGGAATTGCTTGATGAGTTCAAAGGCCCTTCACAGTGAGCTCAGATCAGGACAAAGTGCACACATGTCTTTTAGCGAAGCATCTATCCCAGCTGGCTCACATCCCAAGAGAAGCGAATGAGCTCTTTCCCTACAAGAGGCCCCAGAATTAGCGGTGATGAGCGGCTCTGTTGCAGATCATACCCCTGGATACCTTCAAGAAAAAAAGCATCTATTTGGCCTTGAATTAGGTTATTTGGTCTCTGATTGTTGCTCTGCACCTCTCCCTGCACAAGTCCCTGGAGAAAGGGAAGCAAACATTGACTCCCAGAGAACTGTCTGAGTAGTAAGTGCAAAAGCCTTCCCAGCTGCAAGCTAGGCCCCACTGCAGCTGTGAGGGGTGGAGGGGGAAAGGGAGTATCATTTTCTTGGCCTCAGTGAAATCACCTGCATTTGAATTTGATTCTACTTCGGCCCTTCCTCAACTCCCTGTTCTAACCCTAAGCTTCTCAAAAAGCCAGCACACATGCCACATCACCTTGCCTTCAGCTTCTCCCTCACCCCATTCCCCCTGGCCAGGTTTCTGGAGATAATTAAGCAAGATCCTCCACAGCTTGGTGTCTGTGAAGGTCTTGGTCAAGAATTTCATTAAAGAAATGGCTTAAGTAAGGAAGCCCACCATTCCACTCCTTCAGAAAAGATGAAACCATTCAATTCACGTAGCAGAAATAGCATGGAGGATTCAAAACTTCACTCTGCCACTTTGAGTAAAAGTTACGTTAATCTTTCTGAGACGTGTATAAAATAGTAATAACACCTATTATGTTCAAGTGTGATAAGATTATATTTTTAAACTGAATATTAAAGTGACTGGCACATAGGGATTCTAATAATAGCAACAATAAATAGCTAACATTTATTGAATATTTATTACATGCCAAGCACTATTTTAATCACTACATTTGAATTCACATGTAAATTACAACCCTCTGAAATAAGTATTTGTATTATGCCCATTCTACAGACAAGGAAACAGGTTCAGAGGGGTGGAGCAAAGTGCCCATGGTCACAAAACGAGTTCAAATCAAAGCTGAAATTCAAACCTAGTTCTGTGACTCCAACACCTGCTGCTGATGCTAAGGTCATTGCTTTTGTTGTTTACTGAGAGCCTGCTATGTGAAAGTTATGAGTGCCACAGACGGTAATAACAATGGGCTTGTCCACAATAAGTCTGTAGTCTAGACCAGATATGGAGATAAGACCTCTGCATTAAAGAGAAGCTAATACAAGTGCCCACTGAGTAGCTCAGAAGTTCAGGGAGGAAGCAGGAAGTCCATGGAGAGGTTAGAAATTATATACCCTTGGCTCATTTAATATCTTCTGTCTTCAATAGACTTACCTTCAGTTCCTGGGCCCTTCAATGGACCATGGACTTTAGAGTTATACTGGATGGGTTCTGTTCCCAGCTATAGGGTGGGGTAAGTCATCTAGCCCCTGTGAGCTTTATTTTCCTTATCTGTCAAGTGAGGACAATAACAATACTTCCCCCTCCAGTGTTCCCGTGAAGACTACTTGAGAAAACACATGTAAATCATACAGCACATATTCAGCACTCAATAACATGGGAGCATTTATGATTATCTTTTTTTACTGCTCCCATGGAAAGTGGGACCCCCATCATCTTATTTCCTGTGTGCTCTCAGATTCAGATTTAGAAGGTAGTAATTCCCACCCCCACTGGCCAAATGGAAGGAAAAAAAGGAGAAGAGGGAGGGTGGGTTCTTGGATGTGCACGGGCAACTTAGCAGGGGCTTGGGATGATAGAACAGGTGGGAGGGTGGACTGGAGCCCAAGTACTGCAGAGCTGGAGGTGAAGGCAAAGAGCTTCCTCTCCAACAGGAGTAGCCATTCTGAGCAGCCTTGCTATATCTGCAAACCTTCTTCTCCTGGATTCAGCTGGGAAGACTGAGTATGGTTACGGGATTGATGGATTTATGGGCACTTTGAAAAAAAGGGAGAGAGGCATGAGCAGGGTGGAAGAGAAGCCAGTGTATATGAAGCCCCTTTTTGTGCCAAGCACTGGGCTGGGTGCTTTCACCCATTCAACAAGTATTTTATTATTTATGCCTAAAATGTGCCAGGCCCTGAATTTGGCACTGATGATCCAGTCATAAACAGGACAGAGAGATATGAAAGATATCCCTGCATTGCATTCCATTTCATGGAAGACAGATAATGAGAGAGATAAATGAGTGAAATGTTGAGTATATTCAATAGTGGTAAGTGCTGTGAAGTAAAATAAAGCAATAAAGTAGTATTTTCAGAGAATGCTGGAGGTGTGACTTCTATTTTAAATAGGATGATCAGGCAATGTGTCACTGAAAAAGTGACATTTGAGCACATAACTCATTTAATAGCCACTATATCAAGTAGATACTGTCATCCCCATTTTCCACATGAAGTAATTAAGTGGGGTAAGTGGGGTAGGATATTGGGAGACACTCCTCCCTGGGTCTCTTATGCTCCTACACTTCTTGTTGGGCAGGCCAAGAATGCAAGGCCCTGGCCACTCTTTTCCAGGGACATTTCTCAGGGTTATATTAATAGTTGCAGTAAGCAATTTTCACAGGTGAGGTAATGTGGCCTCTGAGACAAAGAGTGAGCATCCTTACTGCTTGCTACAAAATTCTGGGCTCCCCAAGCTTAGTGTCATTGTCCCACAGCTGTGATGTAAACCGACTACATATAAAGCATGAATTTGGGTCCCTCTGTGTCATCCCTATGGGACTTGGGGACAAGGGCAAGTGACACAAACCTGCTGATGCTCATGCTGTTTGATGTGTTGTAAGTAATACAGTCTGTCTCTGATCTAGAAGTCTTGTGTTGTTTTCTTCCAGCAATCATAAAACAGTAACAAGCTAAATTATTTGCTTGTAAGTGGGGTAAAATCAAATCCAAAAGCTGACAGAAATACACGCTATTGAGAATCTGTGATGTGCCACACACCCACTTTTACCACTACATATATATAGCGAACAAAACAGACAAAAGTCCTCTCTCATAGACTGCACACTCTATGGGGGCAAACAGACAAGGGCACAAATAAATAAGATGATTAGAGATTGTGATCAGCATTGTGAAGGAAATAAGCAGGCTTTAGTAAATGACCCTCAGCATCCTCGTCTGTAAAATGGGGCCAATATTAATACCTACCTCTCAGGATTGTTGTGAGTGCCCAGCTC